>NW_018397273.1:2754372-2782216 GCF_002168275.2 Theobroma umbraticum
TAATGAAATCCTATCAAAGGTTAGTTCATATGATTAATTGGGTTTGGAATGCTCTGTAATTCATCTTTTATGAATTCAATATGATAATCAATTGCTATTTAAGATATCAAGCACAATCTTAATTTAATATCTAAGATTTCATTAAGAATGCTCCTTGACTAAATATGTTATAATCTTATTATGAATTCATTGAGTTATGACTCAATTTTATCTAAGTCAACTCATTAATTTCCCTTTTGATCATAATCAAAAGAAAAATAATCTCACAATGATCTTATCATTATGACTTAGTATTGACTATCATATAGGCAAGGTTATCCTTTAAGGATAAATAATTTAGAACAATTCCAAAATGAGATGCAATGTGAATATATAAATATATATAAGCTAAGCATCTCATGCTAGCAAATTATAAATCTATGTTTCTTAAACATAAAATAAAATATTTAGCCATAGGCGCAAAACATCTCATCTTGACAATCATGTCATGAAAACATTCAATGTTTTAAAATTATTTATTCTTCCACAATCTAATCTAGATCGACAAGATTGATCACCATCAATTAAGGTTGTCGCCTTCATGATCTATAACCTAACCCAACTGCTCAACTCGAGTGATATATCCTATCATCATAAGCACATGAGGCCTTACTGGGCTTCCCTCAAACATCTTACATCGAAACAATTCCCTTGAAATGTCGAATCTCTCTGTGCAACTTTCTTTATCAAACATTTCTCTAAGGTTTAGGATAATATCCAGGGCATTCATAGCTTCATGTTGCTTTTGAAGATCTGGAGCCATACTAGCTAACATCACATATGTGGCTTGATCGAGATCATCCATATAAGCTCTATAGGCCTCATTTTCCTCATTTGTAGCATTATTGTTGGGTTCCTCGGGAAAAGGACCATCTAGGACATAAGCCTTTTTCTCTTGTTTCAAGACAATCTTCATATTACAAAGCCAGTTAATGAAATTTGAGCTTGTTAACTTGTCTGCATCAAGTATGCTTCTAAGTGAAAAACTATTTGCCATGATAGATTTATATCCTATATAAATCAACATAAGTGATTATCAGTCATTAATGCAAATTATATAATCGTAAAGACAAGGTTTTAAAATCTTATATGATTATTCTCAATATTTTATCAAAATAAAAACCCTCATATACTATTTCGAGAAATCTAACCTTTAAAACTTTTTATTGAGTTAGGACCCTTTTCATCCCACCATGACCTTAAGTGACTCAACAAGCCATAATGAAACTAATTAGGTAGGTAACTTAGCTTACCAATTGTATCTTATACAACTCTTAGATCAGTTAGGTGACAACTCCTTTTTAAAGGTAAGATTTTAGTTGTGCAAGCAAGTTTTGTTTCTAAAACAAAAAAACAAAATTCTTGCTGATTTTTATTTTTGTAAGACAAAGAAAATTATTTTTTCTTTTCTTATTTTATGAAATAGCTGAAAAGTGGTTGGAGGCTTCAAGTTTTTAGTTTGCTAATATAACATATTTATATAGCCAAACTAATTTATAACCCTAAATACAATAATTGTATTTTAATTTAATTAAGTCTTTGAGAACTTAATTGATTTTCCACTTTATTTTGGTCTCTTTTAAATAAGTCCAACTTAATTAATTATCCTTATTTAATCCCAATCATCTCACTTAATGTGTGTGAGCCATTAGGCTTCTAACATGTTGGTAATAAATATAAATTATAATCAAATATCAATTTGATAATTAATTTATATTTATAGATCATGAGCGGCATCTAGCAATACATCATGACCACCCAAATGTTAGAGAGTCAATTAAAAAATTTGACAAAGCCTTTTAGTGGTAAGCCTCTCAGTGCAGTACGGTTCTTTCATCAAATATCATGGATATGTCATTAAGCATGGCTCGGTGTCTACTTATGAAATTCCATATTAGTTCTCATAATTCATGACTAACTTTATGAATTTAGGAAACTAACTTTCCTCAAATTCATCATGCTTTGGCTAAAGACTTTATACAAGTTAATCAAGAATTGAGAACAAGTGAGATACATCCACTCATATCACTTGGGGTGATGAATCCTTTCTTGACCACTCATTCACCTTCGCATGCTTCATGGCATACCAAAAAGCACCCTGTTTAGGCATTTGGTTGCTTCCAAACCCGTAGGGGTAAAATCAAAGCATGTGATTCGCCATACAAGATGATCTGGTGTCTCAAGTCTAAGGACTAGTTGCATGACTATGACATGAGATCATTTTCCATAGACACTTGAGTGAAATACCAAATGGAGTTCTCATAGTGGGTCATGTTCAGTGAACTTGTTCTTTAACAAGCACCTACATGTTATCCTTAAGTATCCCATATATTTCAATCTATGAGATCGATTGCTTACTTCCCAAGTAAGGAGGCTTAACATGTATCAGTCTTTAAGCATTGTCAATGCCCTGTCTTGACAATACAATGATCAAGAACAATTTTAGGAACATGGCTTTGATGCATAGTGATCTCATAATTATAACAACTTTATAATTCTCTTGTAAGGCCTTAATGTTCCATGGGCTTCATCCAATTAATACTTAATAACTCCTTATTATTGCACTAACATAAAGGAAAACCTCTATCAAATAAAATTATGTGATTAAATATGCATTAAATGACAAAACATATTCTTTGACCAATCTAATTGGCTCAAGAGCATATACCAACAAATATGTAGCCAAAATCACCCTAAGCACATAATCATTAGAGGACCTATTGTGAGCTTTATTTTTTTCATTTCTCTTAATCATATTTGTTCTCTTATCTTCACCTTTTTTCCTTCATTAAGCACTTTATTCTATTTTTTTCATCCTTTTCCTCTATTTCCTTTTTTCGTCTTCATTCACTATTTAACACCCCTAAACTTTTTTCCTTTTATTTAGGTAGTAGGGTGAGCAAAAATGTTCGGCATTTTTCTCAACAACTTCACCTTTTCTACCTATTTTCTTCATTACTTAGCTCAATTACTCTCCCTAAAATGATCTATGTATATAGAAGTGATAGGTGTTAAAGTGAAAGTTCTTCAAAGGCTAAGGTTAATTTGCTATGTGTTTAATAGAGAAAACGAAAAAAATAAGCTAAAAAAGGGGTGACTAAGGACAATAGTATAGCAAGGAAGGCTCGAAAAGCTCAAATGATCTAAAGATTGCCTAAGTCATTTCCCTAACTAAGTGTAGCCTAGGATTTTGCCTCAAGAGAAACTCAAACAAATTCTAGAACTCAAGACTTTATTCAAAAATTACACTCACATAAACTTTATCTAAATCCACACAATCATTCAAAGTAGGAAACAAGTGCTTAAATTGTGGGAAAATCACATTCTATAACAATACTTAGTAAATGAATTCAACATAATGCTCAAACAATATTTACATTCACTAAGAGCACAAGATAACAAGATAACAAGATACCTATTTTTCTTCATTGGATAAGTGAACAAAGAAAAATGGTGCAACTAATTGTAGCTAATATTTTTTTTTCACAAAAACATGTAGCAACTTGAAAACTAACAATCTAACTAAACATCAACATTCAAAAACACTAAAACTCAAGAAATAAAAAAGCAAAGTTTAAACATAAACTTTCCCCCCTAAACTTAAAGCTAACATTGTCCCCAGTGTTATAAAAAGTAAGAAAAGAATACTCCCCTATTTTAGTATTCCTCCTCTTCCTCATCATCATCAACAATTATGGGATATTCTAGTAAGGATGAAAAAGTGGCCATGTCCATCCCTATATGTAGCACACAAGCTCGCAACATTTGCTCCATCACCTTTGCACACTCTACTTGGTGCACCACTTTGCATTCAAGATGCTCCATTCTTTGTGGTATACTGAGGTTTGTAGTGCATGGTGTAGGTTGTGGTGTAGAAGATGAATTCGCATCAGCTGCAGAGAGCTCGTGAGTGAAGAATCGATGAATGATGCTAGCATTTAAAAGAGTTCTCGGATGCAAAAGTTCTTCATTTTTTTCCATTGAACTCTTGCTTGCTTGCATAATGTGGTGATGAGCGATGGGTACCTATGGCCATCTTTAACTAAAAGAGTAGTGTGAACAATATTATTAAAAATCAATTGACCAATATTAATGGACTTACCTTAAATAATGTCATAGAGCAACACTACTCTATCCTTGGTGACATCACTAACATGCTTAATCGGGACCATTTTGGCTACAATAAAGTGATACTAAACCTTGTAATAATTTTTCATCCAATTAGACTTAAATGACACTAAACCCCCTTGGATGTTTTCCATTCTGTGCTTACGTTACAAAGTAGATTAATGACTTCATCGAGGTACACATTTCCATTTAAATATTGACCATACTCATCTTTCTCAATCTTCAACGTGTTGCAAATCAATTGATGGTTTGGCTATTAAAAGACACTTTTTTTCGTGTACAAAGAGTGACACCATTGTTATGCTCGAAGGCATTCAAATAAAATTCATGCACTAATGGTATAACACTGTTATTGTGCACCTTAAGTTGAGCACAAAAGTTTTCCCACTTTCTTTTTTCAATGATATTCAAAACATGCCTATAATGAATGATGGGCACAGTGACGCCTCTTTTCGACATTGGAGACTTGAATTAATGATTAAGTATAGAGCGCAAATGCCTTAGCTAATACAAATTTTGTTGAATCAAACCCACTACTGCTATTATCTCTAGCTCTTTATGGTGCCATAACAATTCAAACTCAAAATTCAACTTTAAACCACAAATTTTAATTGCATAAAAAAAATGTCAACAATTATTTCAATTATCTCCACAAACTACTTCAACAATTTGAATACCACCAAAGATCACCAAATCAACAAAACCCAAAATAAAATCCTTCAATTGAGCATTATTCACTATTATGAACTATCAAATTCTCAAAATCCACCACAACAATACTCAAAACTTCAAGTACAATTAGCAGAATACCAAAAATTTTGAAGACCTATAATTAATTATCAGCAAAACTCTTCCAACATAATCAATTCTCTCGAAAACAATAATTCTTGAAAGAGTTCGCACTTACTAGAAACAAAATCTGCACTTTGATGGAAGAAAGTTGCTAAAACTCTTTGAATCCTGTGTTTTTGTAAAAGAAACTCGAGTTTTTTGGAAGTTTTTCTGAGTGGGTTTGAAAGATATTTGGTTTTGTGTTGTCGATTTTGAAAATGCAAGTATACGTACCAAGCAAGTAATATAGTGATAAAGTAGAGTATTATTCCCATAGAGATTTGTTCTTAAATCTTTACTATGCACTAAAATTTATGACAAATTAATCTTATTTAAGTAATCCAGAAATTGAAGAAAAACTAATTAAAAATAATTAAAAATCAACACTAAATAAACTAACAAACTAAATATGTTGAGAAAAATAGTATATTAAAGACCTAGGACTTTGGGTTCATTCAACATTTCATCTGATACCAGCTTTTCTAGTTATTTATCTTTCCTAGGTGGTCTTACTAACCTAGAATCCAGCACTATGAACAAGTCTCTCTCAAGTTGCTTGCATAAATACCTAACTTAATTAGTTCATTATATGTCTATAGGAATCAATTAAGTTCAGTAAGTAAGTGTCTTAATGTGGCTATGTATGGCAATTGGTGTATGTCTACTTAGATTGTGAATTAGATCACTTAAGTGACGTGAACATACACTATTCAACACTTAATCCAATCTAAAATCTCTCTGTCATGTCTCAATTAGATACACAAATCAATTAATTGTTGGCTAGACAATCAAAAGCATTAAAAGCATATTTGAATAAGCAAAACTACACCCATTCATGATAAATAAAAGAGAAATTAATATTCAAACTACATGTTGAAATCCATCGCAATCTTGGAAAGATAATTTAGCTCATAACAACCAATAAAAACAACATCCAAAGAAATTTAGCCATGAATCCAAGTCAAAGATAATAAGAAAAACACAAAAATAGAGAAATAAACTAATTATTGAAGCTTTGTAATCTCAATTCTCTCTCAAATTCTCTTGTTTTCTTACCTCGTTCTTGGCTCCAAATCTCCAGAATAGTTTTTTGATGCCTTACCCCTAAAACCTCTAAAAAGGTCCCTTAAATAGGTTCCAAGTAACCTAATTTCAATATCCCGTCAAATTTTTATTTTTGGAAAATCGCTCGGCACCTTAGCCTTGATTTCTTGGCACTATGGGGTTGAATTTTTTCCTTGGAGCACCATGACGCTACTCTTTCAGTGTTACGATGCTGTGCTTTCAAGTAAATGTATGATGCGCCATTTTAGCTTAGCTAAAGGCCATATTTTTCAACGCTATGGCTCTTTAGCCATCAACTTCAAACGTATTTTCTCCTTGATCTACTCTAAATTGGGCAAAGTGGTAAACAAGAAAGTTTTATCCTTGTCTCTTAGTTTTCCAGTGGCTTAAGAATCACATAAATTGGACTTGTGGATTGAAACATATGCTCTAAACACCGCATCATGTTCAGTCTATGCGTAATGCTACAGTGCTCCAAATTAGAAAAATACTTTGACCATGATTCAATTAGAACTAGGTGAAGTGATAAACATAAAAGTTATAGTCCTTTTTCCTTATAATTCTAGTGGTTCAAGAATCTCCCCATTTGGAGTTCTGTAGAGAGAGATATAGTCAAAATATCATAACATATATGAATGAAGTCATCACCATACTTGAGCAAGTTTTCATCATATGAGCTTTTTTCATCAAATTTCCTACAAAAGCTATAAGAGAAATTAGCAATACTACTCTTAAAGTAATTTAAAATGAAATAACAGAAAATTAAACTAAAATAATTTAAATTAATGACTCAATATGTAATCAAACTTAAACTAGAAAAACACCTAAAATGCTAAACTTCTAACATAAAATCTCAAAAGTCTAGCTACTTAAGTGCCCAAAACGTGTCAAATAACTCTATATAATAAAGTTATCATTTTGGTAGAGAGAAACTTGAAAAATTTTCATTAGGGTTTCAATGGGGGAGAAAAAGGAAGAGAAAAGGTTTAAATAGGTGGGAGAATCTCATCTCAGCATTACGGTGCTGACCCTTTAGTGGCACGATGCCAAGGTCTTGGGTTAAAGACATCTATTCTTTTTTAGCATTGTGGTGCTAGTTGTCTAGCACCACAACAGCAAGCTTGTTGGAAAAATAGGCAACATTCTTAGCCACACGATGCTGGGTGACTGGCGCTGTGATGTTAAGAGTGCTGCCTTTTTTTTTAATAAACAAAAGAGGGAGAAAAAATTTTCGTAATTCCTACAAAAGAGAAAATAAAGAAAAATTAATAGATAAAATTAAAATTAAAAACTGAAAATTATGAATTTAAGGGAGCATGAAGAAGACTATTAAAGAAAAATGACTAAGTGCAGAAAAACTTGGGTTGCCTCCCAAGAAGTGTTTTTAATAGTCACTAGCTTGATTGTGTTTCAAGCTCAAATTAGGTCAGTAATATTGATGGAGGAGCATTGACGATTGAGGCCAGTTCCCTAATAATGCTTCAATTGTTGTCCATTCACCTTAAATTTCTCACTAGTCTTGGCATCACCAACTTCCACTACACCATGTGGGAGCACTCTCAAAATTAGAAAGGGTCCTACCCACCTTGATTTTAACTTGCTAGGAAATAGCATAAATTGAGAGTTAAACAATAGCACATGTTGGCCTGGCTTAAAGTGGCACTCAACAATCTTTTTATCATGCCACCGCTCAGTCTTTTCCTAGTAGATTTTGGCATTTTCATTGGCCACCAATCTGAACTCATCCAATTCATTCAATTGTAGCAAATGCTTCTCACTAGCCACTTCTAAATTAAAATTCAACTTATTAATAGCCTAATAAACATTGTCTTCAAGTTCCACCGAACGGTGACATGCCTTTCCAAAAATCAACCTATAAGGGGCATACCTATTGGAGTTTTGCAAGTAGTTCTATATGCCCAAAGTGCATCATCCAATCTTTTGGCCTAATCCTTCCTCGATGGGGACACAATGTTAATCCTTTTGATTTCCTGATTGGAGACTTTGGCTTGTCCATTCATTTATAGATGATAGGCAATCACAACTTTGTATGTCACTCCATATTTAGCAAGAATAGTTGCAAAAATGACTTTCTTTTTTACTCAATATTGCCCATGGTGTGCCAAATCTAGTGAAGATGTTTTTTTTCAAAAACCTCAACATGACTTTTGCATCATTTGTAGGCGTTGCCACTGCTTCTACCAAATTTGACACATAATGCACAACCAACAGGATATAGCAATTGTTGAAGGAAAAACTGAAAGGACCTGTGAAGTTTATGCCTCAAACATAAAAGATTTACACTTTAAGGATATTAGTGAGTGGCATCTCATGTTTCCTTCAAATGTTGCCTATTTGTTGACACTTGTCACAAAAAAAAATTGTAAACATCTTTAAATAAAGTGGGCCAATACAAACTTTTGCTACCATTCTATCTCCTCCAAAGTGTCCCATATAGTCTGAAGAATGACAATGATTCAAAATGCTTTTAACTTCCTTCTTTAAGATGCACTTTTTAAGAATCAACACATCGTTTAAATAAGAAAGGTTCATCCCAAACATAAAATTTAACATCCTGAAGAAATTTCTTTTTATGATGAAAATTTAAATCAAGAGGGAAAAGGTTACTCACAATGTAATCAACATAATCAGCATACCAAGGTAACTTCTTTTGATCAACATGCAACAATTATTCATCAAGAAAAGTTTCATTGATCAAAGTTAAATCATTACCGTGGTTGTCATTCTCCAACCTTTACAAATAGTCTGCTACTTGATTTTCTATGCGTTTCCTATCTATAATCTCCAAATCAAATTCTTGAAATAACAGGATCCATCTTATCAATCTTTGTTTAGCATCTTTACTGGCAATCAAATACTTAATTGCAAAATGATCAATGTACATATTAACCTTAGTGCCAACCAAGTAAGAACGAAACTTATCAATTGCAAACACAATAACTAATAGTTCTTTTTTAATGATGGTGTAGTGCATTTGAGTTTTAGTTAATGCCATGCTTGCATTGTAAATAGAATGAAAACTTTTTGCTTTCATTTGGCTTAACACTGCACCTACAACATAGTCACTAGCATCACACATATGCTCCAAAGGGAGATTCCAATATGAAACTACAATGATAGGTGCAGATTCCAATTTCGTTTTCATTTCTAAAAATGCAACATGACATGCAGCATCAAACTTAAAAGTGATGTCTTTTTCCAACAATTTACACAAAGGTTTGGAAATTTTTGAAAAATCTTTAATACAACTCCTATAAAAGCCAGCATGTCCTAAGAAACTTTTAATATTTTTCACTGAAGTTGGTAGTGGAAGATTCTCAATTGTCTTAATCTTGGCCTTGTCCACCTATAAGCCTCTACTCAAAACCTTGTGGCCAAGAACAATGCATTCTTGGACCATGAAGTGACATTTCTCTCAATTCAGCTATTGTTGATTTTGTACACACAAGTAAACATATCGCTCAAGTAATATAGAGATAAGTTAAGTATCGTTTCCCACAAAGATTTGCTCTTAAACTTATACTAAATATAAAATCTATAACAAAATTTTTGCTATCCAAGCACTTGATTTTTAATAATAAGTTAATATCACATTTTCCACTTAAACTAAACTAAAGATATGAATACAAAATTTTTTTACTAAAGAAACTATTATTGTGAAGACCTAGGATCATGGTGTCTTTCAATATCTCATTTGAACATTATCTTTTTCCTTTAAACTTAGATTAATGGGGTATATGGCTAACCTAGAAATAGATTTTATATACAATTCTTTTTTGAGATTCTTGCGCACATACTTTCTAAAATTAATTCCATATGTCTATGGAAATTAGTTAAGAAAAGCTCATTAAGTTTATGTTCTAATTTGGTTGCCTAATGTACTTAGGTATATGTTTATCCTAAATACTAATCTATTACCTAACCTTTAAGTAAATCAAGGCTATTCAAATCAATGTTTTCTTCTAAACTCCCCCTGTCGAGTTGCATTTAGAGACCCTAGTAATTTCAACTGGCAATCAAGCAAAGAAAAACATTAACAATGGAATTGAATAAGCCATACAATACCCATTAATGCTAAGAAATGAAAAATCATATTTTCAAACTACATATTGAAATAAATCATAATATTACAAAAAGAGATTAGTTCATCATCATTTCTTCAGCAAGCATCACATTTTCAAGAGAATAAATCATATCTATAGTAGAAGAATCAGAAAAAAAAGAAAAACTAGAATGAAGAACAAGGTCGCAATTGACTCTCAATCCTCAATCTTCCTCACTTTCTTCTTGCTTTCTCCCTTTGTAAAACCTTTTTCTTTTCTTTCTAACTCTTGTTTGTTCCCTTTCTCAGATTTTCCTCTTCAACTATTGAAAATCACATATTTATTGTCACTAAAAGCCCTATGGAATGGAATCCCAAATAGTTGAGTTCTAGAAAAACACGTTAGAGCGTCGTAGCCTTGCTTCTTGGCATTGCGGTGCTTTACAATTGCATATCTTTTTTTAGTGTTTTCTAACTTGCGCCATAGCCTTCCTCCATGGGTGTCACGACATTGAGCTATCAGAATTTTGTATAGGAGTGGTGATGCTCCCTTGGGCACTATGGCCTTTAGTCTTGCAAGGTCACGGTGTTACTCGTTATGCTGCTCCCTTGGGCACTATGGCCTTTAGTCTTGCAAGGTCGCGGTGTTACTCGTTATGCTGCCTTTGTGCAAACTATTGCAATACCTTATCTTGCAATGTGATTTTCTCTTACCTCAAGGCTAGTCTGAGAGAAATGGTACACATGAATGTTGTAGGTCTACCTCTCTACTTTACAATAATTCACATTGATTGAATCTCTGTAACTCAAATTATGTCCAAATTATTGCAACATGTTTAGTGAAAATATGCACTTAGTCTCAATTGCATATTTCATCATCATTTAACGCTATGCATTGGAAAACCTGCAAACACAAGGACTTACTCAGTCTTAGCTGAAAATAGGCCTTTCAACATGAAAATTAACTAGGATTATATCAATTAAACTAAGGAAACATGTTTTAAACTAATTAACTAAAAACATAAAAATTGCCTAAAAACTATTCAAAACACAAGGACTTAGCTGCATTATCATCCCAAAATGTGACTAAATAACTCTATAAAATCTAGTTATCACACCTCCAAACTTAATATTTTGTTAGTTCTCGACAAAAATTTAAAATTAAACTAAAATGGCATAGTTGAAAGCATCAAGCAAGGAGATTGCACCAATCAATTGATCACCTTTAATTTCGTCATAAATTGTCTTGTTTTCCTAACTCATAGTAAAACATCAATATTGTGTCAGTTTATATTTCATTCCAATGTAACCTTATGTTCCGATGAATTTTTCGTGTGCATGTTATCTCTTATACAGAGTATCGTGCACTTCGGATAAGATTATGTTCATACAGTCTTCAAACTAGCTTAGAATTTCAGAAGTTTACTTTTCACCTATATATCTTTCCGCTAGTGTAGGCTAACACTCAACTATGGATTGTAAGGACTTTATTCAGCTTGTAATATATGGCTAGAGCAAGAGCAGGATAAAAGATATAACAAGGCTCAAATCACCTAAGCATATAATTATTGTAAGACCTATATTGCCTTACTTCTTTTCACCAAGTATACCTTTTTCTTTTCCCTTCACTTTTCATTCATCAAGCATTTATTTTATTCTTAAACCAACACCCCTAGATTTGTTATTTTTTTTTTAATGATAGTGGACTAAATGCCTTGCATTGAATTTCAAATATTTCTCTACTTCATCTTTTCATCGAATAATTCAATGTATAGTCCTTAAAATAATGAACATGCTCAAAAGCAAGGGTGTCACAAACCAAACCCAAGGGTTCGTGATTGGTGATGAGCCCAGCAAGTAAGGCCTACAAGAACTGAGCAACTCTCAAAGTTTGAATCACATACCATATAGCGAAAGGATTTCACATTCTAAATATTCATAATTAAAATTTAAATTCAAATATAAAAACATTATTGTTGTTCAATTTTCTACCCACCCAAGTGTACGTATCACAAAGATAATATAGTAATGAGTAGAGTGTAGATCCCACAAAGAATTGAATTAATTCTTACTGTTAACTACTAAAATTGTAACACCTTAATCTTATCAAAACAATTAAATTTAAAATTATTAAAAAGAAATATTAAAACTAATAAACTAAAACTAAAATTAAATAGTAAATTTGTTTTATAAAACTCACTTAACTACTAGACCTAAGATTATGATGTCCCTTAATATTTCATCTAATTATTGTCTCTTTCTCTTTTAACTTAGTTTAATGGATTAAGTTGCTAACCTAGAGTCCTAAATTATTTACAAGTCTCTGTCGAGTTTCTCATAAAAACACCTCTTTCAATGAATTTACTATATGTCTATGCAAATTAAATTGAAGAAAGCTTCATTAAGTTCATGCTCTAATATTGGCTATGTATGGCTTATAGGTGCATGTCTACCATAACGACCACTCCTTGATCATTATCGGTGTCTGAGTCTAGCGGGAGAACTCGCTAAGTCCCGAACAAGCCTTATTTAAAACGTTAGTTATTACTTCATATTCGTGCCATCAATCTATGAAAGTTCTTTGATCCATAAAACTCTTTGTAATAAGAATTTAACAACAATTTGTATAAATCGACTAAACTTTTATTGCACATAATCGTAAAAATAATACATCAAGGTTTATAATCTCCAAATGTATATTCGTATTGACACTATTGTCTAATTTCATAACAAGTACACTATGACAACTTCACCTCTAGTAGCGAAGCGACTCAGAATAAAGTTCTATGAGATGCCTTTAACTATCTGCAGTAGACTAGAAATGTCGATGAATGCACGTTAGGCTGATCACTATCTGCAAAAGGAAAATAACGGGTGAGTCTCATAGACTCAATGATCATTGGCTCCGTGAGCAAGGCGTAGATGGGAAATAAACATAAGGTAGATAAATTTGAATGATAAAATCGAAATAAGTATAGTAATCTTAGAAAAATCAAATCACTTGTAGAGTGTTTGTGCCTTGTAAAAATGAAGCTATAAAATCATAATACTATATTTCACTTGGCATAACGTTGTTGAAAACAAATGTAACAAAACCAAGTTTAAACATCAAAAACATTACTTGCCATAATAATATGAATAGCAGCATAAAGTATGCACGCTCCTAAAATGTGTGGCATGTAAAGAAATCAAAATGTACGACCACGTAAACCATATCATGATTGTCAAGTAAGTGTTGAAAGCTTTTATTCAAACGAAGGGAGCTGCAAAGAAATCTTAACTCTCCACCATGCAAAAGAATATACATCGAAAACTTACAAGGCTCTCGAGTAGGTAAGTATCGTAATCACCCATGGATCCACTGCCACGTAATAACATTCGGGAGCTCTGCTCCATTGGATCCCCACCGCCATGGTAGTCTCGATGATGTTGGCCGACATTGGAGAAATCAAGCGCTCGTAACCACATATCACAACTTGTGGCCTAGCCACATATAATAACCCATGGCCTTGCCTTGTATAATCATAGAATATGGCCTCAGCCACATCTAACAGCCCATCGGTGACCCAAAAGTTCTTTAGCTAGAGCTCACTTGTGCACAAAGGTCATACTATACTGATGTGACATTCAACCTACTCTCGACGCTCTCGGTTTGTCAAACCATTTTTAAAACCAAATCAAGTTTTTTAAGTCTTTTCCATTAAATCTTTTGAAATCAAGGTTTGATAATCCCTTTAAATTACTTTTCAAGTAAAATAGCATAGTGTAAACACTTGTATAAAGATCAGGATAAAACTGAAGCTCAAAGCTTGCATTTTAAATCATTTAACAAATGCATTTAGCTATGCATATCACACAAAAATACAAGGCATAGATTTTGATATAAAGATCATGAAAGGCTTATTTCTCGATTTCTAAAACTCTTTATGTATATAGCTTATCTATAGATATATCCAAAACTACTTTCAAAACAACTTACATCCACAATTTCTTATAGTTTCTACCAGCTCATGCTAGCCACAAATGCACTTAAGAAAAACCAACAACGTTTATTAACGTAAAGCAATATATAGTACAAAGATTTTAAAATCGACACCCTCTACTCACCTAATAATGGCAGGATACTACTTTGCCACTAATCTAGTTATGCTTCCTCCTTTAGTTAATCACTATGGCAATTTTTTTTCGTTTGCACACTTCTTAGTAATAAACCAAACTTAATGTACTTAGAATTGATCATTCTCATTTTTCCTTTCTTAGTCACACATTCATCATCATTTTTATAACTGACATTATGCTAGAACATCTTTCTTTCCCACTTAATCCTTACAATTCATATACATTTTGATATACTTTTACTAATGGAATTCATATCTCTTACTTGCGTAATTCTTTACATTACATGTACCGGCAACTTGATTTTATCATTAAGTGCCCATTACAACCTAAGCAATTTTCATCCCAATCCATCTTATACTTTCATAGCATTAACCATATATGTATATATATATATATGGTAGCAACAATCATTCCCAGTTTACTCAATCATTTTTAAGTTCACATGCATCATTATCTATCTACTTTCAATGCTTTATTTCTCAAACCACCATTCAGATTATTCTTCCTTATTCTTCCAAATAACCTACTAAGAAAACTCAATATTTCAAATTAGCTCATGTATGTTAGATTCTTTCAACAATCATATTCACTTTTAACGTACTGCCACTAAACATGACATCAATTTCCATTAATCTTATATCAATATTCTTAACATTTTTAAATCTTTCACCATAACACATATCCATAATTCTCATTCATTTCTTTCTTGACTCTCAACTAGAATAATTGCTTCCTAACCATACTCAAAACATCTTACCACCATTTCATATTGCATGCCTTACCTTTATGATGGATTAGACCTTGCATGCAACCTCAATGTTCTTCCAATGTTCCACCCACCAAGCTGCCAACATCTTACACAATCATTTCCTCACAATATTCAACTAGTTGTAGGCCTCAAAACATAGTGTAAGCTTACCACTTTCCTTTCACTTGGCATCCACCATGCATCCACGACTTTGAATGGCTATCATGTCACCAAACTTCTCCAATCAAGCTGATCTTTACTGCCATAAGACATCCCTTTTAGTCATCAACCCATTTACAAAAATTAATCAAACTAAAATCAAAATCCTTACCTTTTCTTGCTTGAATCACAAAACTGAGCTTTACACCTCCATCCACACTCCACGGCTTCTCTCCAAGTGTTGGAGACTCATTGGTTGCTAGAATAGCACAAGGCTGCAAGATGAAGGAGGAAACCTCACGGTTTCTCTTGATCTAGTGCAAACCGAGTGTTTCCTTCCTTTCACTCGTTTCTTTCTCTTTATTTCTTTTTCTCAGGTGGGATCCTTTCAAGCTTCCTTTCCTCTCTTTTCTTCTTCAATAACCAGGCTTTAAGTCTCTCCAAAGCTCTTCTCACCTTTCTCTTTCTCTCTTAAAACTTAACATTTATATAGCCACCCATTGGGCCAATTACATTTCATGCACAAGTTTTTTCCTTTGTTTTCATTTGACCACTCTCATAAGCCAATCAAAATACATGCATTCTCATTCCTTTTATTTTATTTGATCACCTTGCCATCCAATGGTGCTTCATGCACCAATCTCCTCCCTTGTCCATTGGTCCAATATCTATCCCCACTATACTCTCCCATTTAATCTCCCTTTATTATTTATTTCATTCACCACCTTATTCCTCCAATTACCTTTCATGTACAAACTTTATTTTATATTTTATTAAGTCATTCTTCAAATAATTTAAGACACATGTATGTATGTCCCCTTTTCCTCATTTGGCCACTTAAGGCACCAATGCCTTTACATGCAAATAAGTTTAAGCCTATCATTCCTTTTTACTTCACATGATGGGGGTCCCACATGTTTTCCACTAATTTCTCCTTTGTTGTATGCTATCATTTACATGTAATAGTAAATTTTACATGCACATCTTATTATCTCACATAATCTAACTTCCTTTAGTTAGTGAATATCCACTTAGCCTTAAATATTGTAATTGCACATAAGCCCTCAACTTTTCATTATTTACCACTTGTCCCACCAAACTTTTCGTTCTTGCAATTTGGTCATTCAATCATTTCTTTTAAATTTCAATCTCCTTCTAACTTTCTTCCTTTATAAGTGTATAAATAAAATATCAAATTAGCACTTCACCAAAATTTCACCATAATATTTAAATATATACTTTTCCACTCATCTTTTGTTTAATAAGGGCACGTGAGCCCCACTTATGTCGTTTTTCTCCAAAATTCATTCTTACTTCTTCTCCCCCAGTTAGACTAGTCATATACTTTTTCTTCATGGCTAATTTCAATCACAGATAAAATATTAATACTTTAATATTATTTTATTAATAATATATTACTTTATTTCAAAATTTTTCACTTGACTCCTCGGGTCCCAATGTGTCTCACTTTGTCCCGGTTCACTTCCGAATCATCCTTTAGAACTTATTAATTCATCCTCGATAAAATATTATTATTTAATTACTATTTCCTCGCTTATGTAATATTTTATTCTAAAATATTTCTTTCATCTATCATTGCTCTTTCGCACTTCAATTTATGCCGATCAACCTTCCTCTTGTCGATGAGATCATATTGGCTCTTATACAAGGGTACAGGGTGTTACATCTACCCTATATGCAAATCAAACCACCTAATCAACTAAGTGCATTCGATTATATACTATTCTATTTAAGGTATACCTAAATCACCTTCGTCAAGGTTTAACCTAAATTTCCAATTCAATCTAATTGGTAGCTTATCAATCAAAAGCATTAAAAACAGAATAAAATAAATAACTTAAATCCATCAAACATAAGTGAATGAGAGATAAATAAATCACACTACGTATTGAGTTCAATCATAATCTTAGATTAATAATTTAGTACCCCATCAAATCACACATAATCATTAAGTAAAATTTAAACATTAAAAACTAAACCAAGAAAATAAGAGAATAAAAAAAAGAAAGAAAAAACTAAGGATTGTATTCTTGATCTCCAAATCTCTTTGAATGCTTCAAATTCTTCTTAGCTTCAATAATTTTGCAACTTGAATCTTAGCTGTCAATTTGGTCTTTCCTTCTTCTCTGAAAGGTTATTTTTATAAGCCTTTAAAGTTAGGTCAAGTTGGGTGAAGAAAGAAGTCAATTTCAATTGGGATTCCCTCATCAGACTATGTGGGCCACAGCCTTACCCAATTAATTAATGGAAATTGCAATTGCTCCAAGACTACTGCAGTACTTCAATTTTGATAAGATTTTTAATCACATTCCAAGCCAAACTAGGTGAAGTATATACATAAAAGTTGTAGTGTTTTCTCTTATCTTTCCAATGGTCCAAGAATCATCTCATTTGGTGCTCTTTAGAGAGAGTTATGGTCAAAATATAGAAACTTATGTAGTGAAAGATTGCACTTTGAAATTGCTCTCCTTCTTTCCTTAAAATTTTTCTTTTATCAAACACCTACAAAAGCATAAATAAATCAATAACAACCTATCTCAATAATATTAACACCAAATTAAGTATAAAATTAACTAAGATTAGATTGACACACCTCAATTAACTAATTTAAGATAATTAAATAAAATTCACTAATTTCTATGCATTACTACAAGAACTAAGCTAAATTACTATCAAAATTAAACCCAAATAACTCTATATTATAGAGTTATCAATTATCCTCAACACATAATTCATACATAATATTCAAAAGGCCATACATTGGCTATAAAAGTGGGTTCATACTTAACAACTCTTAATGCAAGTTCAAATGGCACAACATGACTACATACATATCTTGGCCAAAAGCAGAGTGGAAGCTCACAACAGATGCAACAAGTGGAGATACTAGGTGGAGACCTACTAGATGCCAAAATTGGTCCATCACTAGACAACCCTTACCATATAGTCTGGTGGCCTATTTATGTGCACGTGGTATAACAAATGAGTGAGTCATTTAGTACTCAATAAGTTATGCAGATAAAACAAAATTATAAATATAAACAAATAATTATTTCAAAGCATTACCAGCGTAACCAAACATTTTGGCAAACTTTACCAATGTTAAGGGAAATCATCATCCTTAAGGATTTTTTTCAAATATCATACGTATCACTAGGCTTGTCTTCACATCCATTTAAAGATATCCTCGACTACACACTCTAGTCGCTGGAGTATTGTATCAGATTCAAATTATAATTATCTAAGCCTATGTGAGGCTATCTCATGTCATACACACTTGAGTCTCAATCATAGAGTAGTCCTCCTATGGACATCAACAAATCATGCACAGTGGCCAATCAGTGGAGACAAATTATGCCTAAGGCAAAGCTATTGGTGGAGAAACAAATCATGTGCAAGCTAAAGCAACAAGCAGAGAATCAGAATCATCGTTTGGAGTAATCTCCCAACAAACGACATCACCTAGAGTATTCTTAAATGGATGGCATAAAAGCAAGCGAGGATCATAGGCAGGACTAATACCATCGTCCCTACTTAGCACCATATTTGCATGCATACAACAAAATCACAGGGGGATAAGACTCTACTCAACTTCAAATCAAATCAACATCCGAAATTCATCCTCAGATGGAATACAAATCCACAAATAAGCCCATCATGCCTTTGGCATTCCATTTGTCTACATCCAATCATGAATCACATTTTTCAACCTTCAAATCGTTTATAATCTTGATATGGTTCTAAGTGCTTCTAAATCTCTAAGGCATCAAAAGCTCATAACCCATCAAGGGTCAATTGTCTAGGGTGATCTACTTCTAGACACTCATTGTATCCTCTAAACTTACTAATCCAGGTTCACACAAATTAGGTCGATACGTGGCTTGCTTTAATGCAAACACATCACAAGACATATGATCATATATTTATATGTACATTCATATAAAAATTTGTTATTTAGCCTAGGCATGTTCATTTAAGCCTACATACAAAATCTAGAACTAGTGTAACGCATCTTTCATGCGTCATATATCACATGTATTTTAAACTAACCCACTAACAATGACAGTAAAAGGCACATTCCACCGCCAAACTCCAATTCTAGCCTCCAACCATCCTTTAGCTCATACTGAGTTAGTCAACTCTAATTTCCCTTTAAACATATCAGCACATACAAATATTATTTATTTCCGAGCTTTCGAAAATATTTAACGTTTCTAAAAATAACTTAATTCTTAGCAATCCAACATTCAAGCTCAAATCTTTCAACAATGAGCTAAACCCATACCTTAGAAGATAGATTGCATGAATCTAAACTCCAAATTCCAACAAAATTAAGGAGGATTCACCAAAGTTGAAAAATTAGATTTCTAAGTTATTAACCGATTAAATTGAAAACTAATCAGTAAAAAGGCATAATCTTACCTTTAGAAGCAATTCCCAAGCTTTAGATTACCACGAATAAGCTAAAAAGTCTATTTAGGGCCTTAGGATTTTGGTAGGTTATAGAGAGAGGAAGAGTTAGGGCTTTGTTTTAAAATGGGCGAATAACCTGACATTTTTTATTTTTGCTTTACCTAGTGATGTGTCGATACATTTGGGAATGTATGAATACATTTTCATGGGTCTCACTTAAATTTATTCATATACTAGGGTAATGTATTGATAGATTTTAGGCAAAATGCCCACTCCCCAAAAATGTATCAATACATGGGGAAATGTACTGATACGTTTTCCCTTGGATGCTTTCAACTTCAAATTTATCGATACATTGGACATTGTATCGATAGATGTTCATCCTACTTTGAATGTATCGATATAATTTCTTTCATACGTCGTATGTTGTTCACCCTACCAAGAATATATCGATACATTTTTCCTTGTAAGCTGATTTTTAGCTTTTCAAACTTCCAAAAATCCAAACTTATTATCCCAAAATCATTCACTATTGATGTCACACTACAACCAATTAGTATAACTCAAATCCATACACATATATCCTTGAATATCACATAAAAGTTAAATTAAAACCTCAAGCTATAGGAGTTATCACATATTTTCATAAAAATTTGTTTAAGTGTTAACAGCATATTCTCCTACACTTAGCATATTTAACATATCACCAAAGTCCTTAAGGCATAATAAATTTCATAAATCATTCGTAGTTAACTTAGTTTACACTAAAAATTGGGGGTCTTACATTCTCTCATTCTTATAGGAGATTCATCCCCGAATTTAATTATAGTACACATTACAACTATTTTAAGCCTCAAATAAATAGGGATACTTCTTTCAAATTTCCTCTTCAAATTCCCATGTGGCTACCTAAACCAAATGCTTTTGCCACAACACTTTTATAGTGGTAATGTCTTCAGCGAAAAACAATTTTACTGGCCGATCCAAATACTCCTCATAACTATGTCTGTCTTGTAACTAGACTTCATCATATCTTATCACATGGAAACGATCAGAAGTACATTTCCTAAACATGGATAGTTGACAAACCGGATGAACATTGGATAAATTTGATAATAATACCAAGTGCTAAGCAACTACGCCAATGCGTTTTAGTACCTTAAAAAGGTCAGATGTATCTAAGACTCAATTTCCCTTTCTTTTTGAACCTTCTAACTTTAAAGGTCTGCGCCTATTATTAGCATAAGATATTTGTTAACTTTAAGTTGTTAGCATCCTTTCTCATATCACATGGATGCATTGTTCAAGTTCTTGGACCATTTTCGATTTTAGGAGTTTTCATTCGCCAAGTTCAAGCCAACAAATAGACGACTTATATCTTCACCCATACAAAGCTTCATATGGTGGCTTACCAATGGTGGCTTGATAACTATTGTTATAAGAAAACTTGGCAAAAGGTAAATAATGATTCCATGAGACTCCAAAGTCAAGCACAATTGCTCTTAACATATCCTTGAGCGTCTTAATGATGCTCTCAGATTGGTCATCCGTTTGTGGGTGGAAAGTCATACTAAAGTCTAACCTTGTGCCTAAGGTCTCTTGCAGTTTCCTCCAAAATTGACTTGTGAAGTACAGTCTTCTATGGGATACTATTGTTATCGAAACACCATGTAGGCATACAATCTCATTAATAAAAATTTAGGTGTACCGAGCTACTCCACATTTAGTTTTGACCAGCAAAAAGTGAGCTGACTTTGCTAGTTGATTTATTATCACTTAAATGGCATCATACCCACCCTTAGCTCCTGGAAAACCTGTCACAAAGTCCATTGCTACATGATCTCACTTCCACTCGAGTATTTGTAATGGTTGTAGTAGTCTCGCAGGTCTTTGATGTTCAACTTAACTTGTTGGCATGTCATTATAGACATATTTAACCATGTCTATTTAATCTTGGCCAGCAGTTGATAGATTTCAAATCATGATACATCTTAGTGCTCCAGGCTGTATTGCATAGGCTACCGCATGAGCTTCTTCCAAGATCTCATTTTTTAAACCATCTATAATTGGCATGTAAACTAGTGATTGATATCTCATTAAACCATCAGTGCTGTACACAAAGTCTCGAGCTCTATTTTCACTCATGTCCCAAAATATTTTCACCAAATTCATCTTAGTCCTAGGTAGCTTTAATTCGATCTAAAATCATTGGTCGAACTTTAAAATGCGCCAACAAGGCATTCGAATTATTAACTTCAAAATGTACTCGCATATCGCCCAGATCACACAAACTCCACACTAAAGATTGTTTCTCCATTATTACATGTGCTAAACTCCCCATCGACTTCCAACTCAAGGTGTTAGCGATCACATTTACTTTGCCGGGATGGTGAGTATGGTGCGATCATAAGGTTTCAATAACTCTAACCACCTATGTTGTCTCAAATTTAAATCTCTATGCTCAAATATGTATTTCAGGCCTTTGTGATCAGCATATATTTTGTAGGTCCCTCTGTACAAATAATCCCTTTAAATTTTTAAGGTAAATACGATCACTGCCATCTCTAATTCATGCATAGGATATTTCTGTTCATGCCTCTTTAATTGTCGAGAGGAGTATGCTATAACTTTCCGATGTTGAATCAACATGCAATGTAATCTGACCCATGATGCATTGCAATACATGATATAGCTTTCGGACGCACATAGTAAGCTTTAACACTGGTGCAGAAGTACGACAAGATTTAAGCCTCTAAAAGCTAGCTTCACCTGTATCAAACCAATCAAACTTAACTCCCTTTTGAGTTAGCCTTGTCAAAGGGGATGCAATTTAAATAAATCTTCCATAAAACGTCTATAATACCTGCCTAACCTAAGAAACCTTTTAACTTTCATTACAGATGTTGGCCTCGGCCAATTCTCCACAACTTCTACCTTGTTGGGATCAACTCGTACCCCTTGTTCAGACATAACGTGCCCCATGAGACTAATTTTATTTAGCCAAAATTCACACTTTGAGAATTTAGCATACAATCTATGCTCTTTTGGTGTCTAAACATGATTTGCAAGCATTGCGCATGTTCTTCTGAGCTCTTAGAATACACCAATATGCCATCTATGAATACAACCACAAATTTATCCAAATATGCCCAAAATACTCTCTTCATCAAATTTATAATCACTATAGTGGCGCTAGTGAGTCAAAATGACATCACTAAGAATTCATAATGCTCATAGTGTGTGCAAAACGCTGTCTTGGGTATATCACTTTTCTAAATTCTTAATTGGTGATATCCCAAGCGTAAATCAATCTTTGAAAAGCATACTGCACCTTGCAACTGATTAAATAAATCATGGATCCTTTGGTGTAGATATGTATTCTTCATAGTGACCCTATTAAGTTGCCGATAATCACTACACAGCTGAAGGCTACCATCCTTCTTCTATACGAATAGCATTAGAGCTCCCCAAAGGGAGACACTTGGGTGTATAAAGCCCTTGTTCAATAAATCCTTCAACTACTCCTTAAGCTCTTTTAATTTAGCTGGTGCCATTCGATGTAAAGGGATATAAATTCGCTTCATATCTATAATCCAATCTATATAAAATTCAATCTTCTTTTTGGAAGGCAATCTAAGCAATTCATCTGGAAATACATTCAAATTCTCACACACTACCTGTACATAATCCACACTCTCATCATCCATTAAAGCATCTCTTGCCTTTGCTAGACACCTTAGGCCTTCTTGTCTTGACATTTCTCTAGTGGCCACATTTGACATAACCTCTTTTGATACTGGGCTATCATGCCCAAAAACCATAAATTAGGGTTCTATTGAAAACTTAAACTTTACAAGTTTACAATAGCAATCCACCTTAGCAAAGCAAGATGTTAACCAGTCCATTCCCAATATCATATTATAGTACAAACCTCATCTAATATAGGGCTACCATGCCCATAAATTATGAATGATGGATCCCTTAAGAACTTGAATTTCACTAATTTATGATAGTAATCCACCTTAGCAAAGCAGGATGCTAACCAGTCCATCCTTAGTATCACATCAAAGTTCAGTGTCATTAGCAACACCAAGTTTGCCAAAGTGTCCTTGTCCTTTATACAGACAAAGTGGGACTTATACACGTATTCTGCCATAAACATTTCCTCCAAGTGGGTAGTCACAATTAAAGATTCTTCCATTTCAAAAAGACATAGATCAATCTCTACACAAATTAAGGTGATACAAATGAATGCGTCGATCCGGGGTCAAATAATACCAAAGCTTCGGTACCATAAACATAAAGTGTACTTGTAACCACTACATTTACGGCCTGAGCATCACCTAGTGTCAGAGTAAACACTCTTGCTTGACCACCTTTAGTGTTACCTATTACTCTGTCTTGCCTCAGGATGACATGGCTCTTCCCTTACCTTTATCTTTTTTGGCATCTCTTGTATAAGGCGTCACCCTGGGTGGTGTAGTTTCCATCAATTGCATATAGCCATGGTTATCTCCCATTGACTGTTTGGGCTTTGGATAATCTTTCATCATATGTCCTGATTACCCACATCTAAAACATAACCCTGTTGATCTAAGGCACGGTCCACCATGTGCCTTGCTATAGTTATTAGATAAGATGCCTCTTTGTCTAGGGCCTAAATTCAATGCTCCATTGAATAGTTCTTGCCTTTCAAAAAGACTAAAAGAATAACTATTTTGGGATGATCTACGTGTAAGAGTAGTTCCTTCTAGGCCCTAATGGCCTATAAAATTGGACTTCGTCTCTCATTGGAATCCCTCTAGCCTCATTCAATTTCCATTTTAGCTTTTCGACCCCTATTCCTTTCTATCATAGTCCCTATTCTATAGCCCTCAATCAGTCTGGCCACATCTATCACTACAAAATAAGTGGCAAACCTTTAGGTAGTAATAACTCTGAATAACGGCTTTATCAAGCCTTTGACAAAACTCTTGATCCTCTTTTTTTTAGTTAGGACCATGTCAGGTGCATAATAAGACAATTGGGTGTACTAAATATCATATTTCATCACCAACATAACAAGGGCCCACATTAAGGTCTTAAATCCCTGCGCCTTGTTATCTTTCACTCTATCAAGCAAAAATTGGCCCAAAAATGCTTGAATAAATTCATCCCATGTAAATGGAGCTGATCTTTCTCTCTTAAGGGTCACGAACCAGATTCGGGCGACATCATTTCGTCGGAATCCACTAATTAAGCTGATCATTGGCTGGAACATCCCAACATCAAGCATATACATTCCATATCCTTTAAGAATCTTTGTGGATCATTTTCGGCGTCTGAGCCAAAAAACACAGAGGGCTTAAGTTTCATGAAATCTATTAGTGTCACCCTAATTACCCCACTGCCTTGTTCCACTAATGGCATATATTCTAGGTCTTTGAAACTAATAGTTATCCATTCCTTTGGTCATATTTCACCCCTACTATGGAACTCGGCAAGCTTGTGTGCCAAACTCTATAGCCCTGTAGGTAAATCTTCTAAAGTAACACCTCTTCTTGTCGTGTGATCATCTTCAGTTTCCTCATAATCATCACTAATGTGTGCTTCACTAGGTTCTACATGTCTAGCACGTCTTACAGCTCTAGCTTTTCCATGACTTCTTAATGAGGAAGCCCATGGTCTAACTATAATTTCATCAGGGGCTTCATGTTTTGTTGTAGCCCTTGAGGCAGCTCTTTTCCTAGGCAGCATCTTTACTCGACAAAGTCAAAAACATATTCAAATCTTTATTTAAAAATCATAGGTGGCATGTTACATAACTTAGGGGCTTGTGTAGCCTCTCGCTTATGAATTGTATTACAGTCACAAGGCATGAACAAGTCTCTACACTTTTCCTTACTTACTCCACTAATGACATAAACTAACCTTGGACTTCTTAGCACGTATGCGCTCTTATACTAAGTCTGTCATGACCCAAACTTGGGGCTCCACGATAGGAATGCACAAGCCTAGTTGGCAAGCTAGCGAGACTCAAGGAAGCCCTTACATATAAGTCTTGGTCAACATAATTCATTCACATAAGGCCTTTTGGCCAATATCATTCATTAAACTTAACATCTTTAATATTTGACATTAGCCTTTTGGCTCGTAATAACATCCAAGACTCAAACATGGAATCCACATAACCATACATCGGCTAACATCACATTAAGTCTTTAATCATTTCAATACATGAAGTCATATAAGGTAGTACAGTGCCCACATAATTTGTTTAGATTTATAACCACTTATACATTACTGAAGCATAAGGACTCATCTATGACTCAACAGAGATACTCATCAACATGATAACATACCAATTGTCCAAATTACATATCTGTCTAAGTGACAACGCTAGCCATTAGACTTTCAAGTCTATTTATTTGCTCAATATAATTGAAATGGGTGAGTCACACTAGTACTCAGTGAGTGAGAGCATAAAACAATTGTAAATGAGTAGGGATAGTCGCTACTCATATCTTCTAATCATGCATGTATATCATACATCTCAAGCATGTACACAATGGGACAAGTCGAATGTCACCTACCAAACATAGTCTATCATAATCGTGGCAGCTGTATTATGCTGGATTCTTCCATCTATTAACAAATTAAGGTGGCATAATCATCCTCACTTTATCAATTTAACATCATCATCAACATAACCATCTGTCAATTCAATCTTTTGTATGAACCGACCCACCATATAGCTATCTCCATATGTAACTTATCATACTTACTTTATACGCTTGCCTCAATACTAAGCCATAGGCTCTTCAAGCTTTTAGCATAATGATTCACATATAACATTTTCATATGGCTCTTGGCTTAAGCCTTTACATTAATCATAAAGTCATAACATAACATATCATCGTAAGCATTATACATTCCTATGGCATGCCCCTACATATTCATAACATCATAGAGTGATCCTCTCTAGACATTTTCATAGTCGTTTATGGTAATGAACCGATGAACAACATATAGCATCATGTCATGCCCCATTGCCACAGCAAACAGTGGAGTCATGTCATGCCCACTGTTGAAGCAAACGACAGAGTCACTGATCATCAAATGATACCATGTAATTCTCTTAACATCAGTCACATAAACTCATCATATACTTTAATTACTCATCTATGCTCAATGTCACATAGCATGTAAGTCAAACACAACATAATTGCTTTCATAGCATACTCATTTAAGTGCCAACATATGCTCTATCTTATTCTTGTGCCAAGCATATGCATAACATCATTTGAGTCTTTACATACTCATACATTTTCATAATCATCACTTTGTGGACATCGGCACTCTTTAAATTCATAGGCACATACATCAAAATATCATTAGTTCATTCAAACAGCTTAACATACATTGCACATCATTTCCATCAAAGCCGGGTGTGTTATAAGATATTATAAATATTTTTATTGTAAATTTTTAAAGAAAACTAGATGCATTAACTAAGGGGGAACAATTCTTATTATGCATAAAGATTTGAAGCATTCATATTGAACATAGACATTGCACTCTTAATCTAGGAGTGCTTCCTCATCATTAAAAATAAGAGGAAGAGAATGTTGACCCCATGCATTTTTAATGATAACAAAGCATTCCCATTCATTAGTGCATAATTATATTATTTAAGTCTATAAGAGCAAGCTTAAATTCATTAATATGTTTGGTATTTGAAAGCAAGTTAAGATGCTTGTTCAGTTGCAAGATGGGTTAATTAGTTAAACAAGCAAAAAAGATAGAGCTTTAATGAAGACAAATTAGTCTTAATCGATTAACACAAATCCTTAATCAATTAAAGCAATTCTAGGTGCCAAACTAAGGACAGTTAGAACATCTTAACAAGTTAACACTAGATGTAATCAGTTAAGTGGGTGTTGGATGCAAAACAGAAGCCTTTTAATTGATTAAAGGAAAAGAGTTGTCTAGTAAAAGGTGAAAGTTAAGGTGTCAAAAAGCGCCAAAATTCAAATTCAAAATATTGATGTCCATCCAAAGTCCCAAACCAAGAGATTTAAAGCTGAGAATTCTTAATTGGTAAGAGCCCATTTTAATCAATTAAGTATTAAAGGAGAGAAGCTTCAATTAGTTAAAGAGTATTAATCTATTGAAAGGAGGTTGGCCAAAAACAATGCTCGAAGGTACTTGAAAACAAAAAGTTATTAATTGTCAGTTAAAATTCTACTACGCAAGTATACGTATCGAATAGATAGTAT
>NW_018397273.1:2782715-2782853 GCF_002168275.2 Theobroma umbraticum
TGATCATATGCTATCCCAATTTTAGTCTACACTAGACTCCCTTTGCCAAGTTTGTTTAGGTTCCTAAATCAATTTAATTGGTTGCCATGCAATTAAAAGCATTAAGCACAAATTGTAATAAACAATTCGAATCCCATT
>NW_018397273.1:2782953-2788288 GCF_002168275.2 Theobroma umbraticum
TATTTTGACCATGATCCAATCAGAACTAGGCCAATTAGTGAACATAAACATTGTTTCCCTTCTTCTTATATTCGATTGGTCTAAGAATCCCCTTCTTTTGAGTTTTTTAGAAAGAGATATGGTCAAAATACTAAAACATATACGAATAAAGCTATCACCATACTTGCACTGATTTTCATCAAATGAGTCTTTTTCATCAATTTCCTACAAAAGCCATAAGAGAAATTAGCAATAACTACTCTTAAAGTAATTTAAAATAAAATAACCTAAAATTTAACTAAAATAACTTAAATTAATCGCTTAACAAGTAATCAAACTTAAACTAAAAAACACACCTAAAATGCTAAAATTCGAACCTAAAATCTCAAAGATCTAACTACTTAAGCTCCCAAAATGAGTCAAAATAACTCTATATAATAGAGTTATCATTAATCAATTAAAGCTGCCATTAATTGGTTAACACAGAGAAGTAGTTTGAAAGTTAAAAATGACTTAATCGGTTAAAGATGCCTTTAATCGGTTAATGAAGCACTGTCTACGGACTTGAATTTAAGCATAAAATGACAAAATAATGGCCAAAAAAGGCTAATTTCTATCTCTAATGACCAGAAGTGATTTTTCAAGTATTGAAAGCCTCTCCAACAGTAAAAAATCATATAGAAAAGCCATCTAAAGTGATTTTTAGCTTAGAAGACTAAACCTTCTTTTTACACTTATATTTCATTCCCATCCTTTGAAAAAGTGTTTGATCTTAACTTTGTACATAATAGATCAATTAGTTGATCAATTTCACTTCATTTTTTCTTCATTTCTTGATTACTTAGAGTTTGCAAGGCACTCTAAGAGGTTGATAAAGCTAATCATGCTTGTGCTTGTTTGATCATAATTTTTTTATATGATTACAACAAGTGCAAAATGTTTTGGCAATGTTTCATTGATAATCATAGTGTCTTAATGAAGAAACTTCTCCTTGAATTGATAGTCTTATACACATTTAGAAGAAATGTTATTGAAATGCTTGTGCAAAAATATTGTTGAAAAGACATTATCAAAAAGGGCTAAATAATGACATTCTCATGATGACAAGCTTTTGTTGAGAAAATTCTCTCTGAAATTATTTTTCTTTTATACTTTAGAGAATTTCTTTTAAAATGGTTGATTGATAGTGCTTGGACAATGCATGATGAAAATTGAAAAAGGTGCTTAATGCAAAATGATATATTGGACTTGTCTTGGAACTAATACGCATACACTTCTTAAAATTATGAGTATTTGAAATATATATTGAATATTTATTCAAACACTCATGCTTTACTAGGTCCTTGAATATATGCAGATGAGATTGACATATTGAATATCCATTGTAATGCTTATCTATCATATGCTCATGATTTATTCTTATATTTGTCTCATGATCTATTTAAGGGATGGTAAGATTATGCTTTAATATGATTAATGATTTAATCCTTTCTCCTTGTTGGAATTGATTTACTAAATGCTTAAGGGGGAGATGGCCATTAACTTTGTCCTATGATTCTCAAGCACTTGAAATCTTCAACAATGATCTTGGTAAAATCTCAACATGTGGTGTTCATCTCTATTGGTAACATCTTTTAAACACCATATTGAACTTGTGCTTAATAATGCCTTAGATTCATGCTTGAATGATGATTTCTATACTTCTTATTATACTTGTTTGTATATAAGTTTGTGAATATATTTGCATGATTGATTGTGTGTTCAATTTGCTTGTCCTTAGATAATTGCATAATTACTTGATAATTTAGTTGAATGAATACGTGAACATACTAGCATATAAAGTTGCACATATAGCACCAAATCATGTTCAAATTATAAGTAGACTTATAAATGCTTTATGTTTAACTGTGCTTCTTTACGTATATGCATATTCAACTTGTACTTAAAAGATAAAATGTCCACACTTTGCTTATAAATGCATACCTATATCTAGCATTCTTGATTGATTAATTATATATTCCTTATTAACTTACTTGAAAATATATGAAATGGAGATATATCTAGATTTGCTTATGATATATTGATATATTCCATAATGCCTTGATTGAATATCTTACATGGAAATGTATCTTTATTGAAAATATTTACATGTGGCACTCTTGATGATGACTTATATTGTGCCTTAATTGCAATGGGTGAATATATTTCTTCATGCTTCAATTAAATATCTTAAGTATGCTTAATTAAATATCTTCAGCGAAAATATATTATGACTTACCTACAAATGTTGATCTTTGGATGTGCTAAATGAGTATATTTCCCCATGCTTTGCTTGAATATATATTGATTGGGAACATATCTTAATTATAATGCTATCATATTATGATCTTTGGATATATTTCATGATCTATTGATTGAATATTTACATGGAAATACATCTCAATGTTTTGATTTGATGGTTAGAGATCATTATTGAACTTAATGCTTATTTTTACTTGATGATTAATACTAACCATTGTCTCTTGAGTTTGAGTGCTTAAAGCTCACACTTTTTAACTTCTTTTGATATAATAAAAAGGGGTAAAAGGTTTATGAGCACATTGAAATGCTCTTACATTAGTTGAATTTGCCCTGAAAACATTTCTGAACTTCATGTATATATTGAGGAGGAGAATTTTCAAAGTTCAGATTCATTTCTTACAGCCTTCTCATTTATAGTTAAATGTTTTCAACAAAAGGAATAGAGGCTAATTAAGTGAGGGGGAGGTTTCAAGAAATTTGAAATGCATTATGCTCATGTGTTTGTCATATCAAAAGGAAAAGATTATTAGCGTTGATCTACATCATGTTTTGATTTCACAAAAATCACATGTTTTTTGAACTTAATGTTAAGCATTTGAAATTGTCTCAAATACATTTGTAATCCCCTAAAGTTACGTAATTGTTTGAAAACCCATGCTTCATTAGAAAACACATCACAAGCTTCAAAACACTGCATATTCAGCTAAAATGCAGAGCAAACATGCCTTAAAAAAATTATTTGAATGTAGGAACAAGGCAAGGAAGAAATAGCTGGAGAGAAGCATGAAAAAGCTAAGGAAACCTCAAGACATAAGCCATGAGTTGATCCTAGAAAAGCTCGAGTCAATCTAAAGGCTAAAAAACCATAAAACTTGAAGATTATGAAATGATAGCCAAACCTAAAGTCTTTATAGTCAACTTTGTTCTAGAAAGCTCAAGAAAATCACATTTTGAACAGACATAGTCGACCCTAGACCAAACATAGTCGATGCTGATAAGTCAAAGGTAAGGAAAAGTCAAGATTACATAGCCATAGTTGACTATAGAGGAAGCATAGTCGACCTTGACAAGTCAAAGGCAAGAAAAAGTAAAGATTACCCAGTCATAGTCAACTATAGAGGAATCATATTTGACTATAGCACCTTAAACTTATAAGAAACACGCTCTCGGGAGATTGATCAACTAGAGGAAGATTATACTCGACTATGGAAGCCCTAATTTGAGAAATTTAAAGAACATAGTCCACCCTAGGAGCATTATAGTTGACCTTCAAGCTTCAGCAATAATCAGATTTGATTCAAACTCATGTCTAATGGCTCCAAACATTGCCTTAGCTATAAATAAATGCATTTCAACCATTTTGAAAAAAAGTGAATACTTGAAACCCTAGATAAACTACCCAAAGATTCAATCTTTAGCATTTTTTTCATCTTCCACAAAGCTTTCAAAGTTGAATCCTTGCTTCATTCAAGTTGAAATTTTTTCTCTCACTACACCTAAGCTAAAATCTCTAGCATTCAACCTTTATGAGGCAAATCTTTGCTATTACTATACCTGTCAAAATGGGCCTGGCCCATTGGGTTAGCCCATATTTTATTAAAAATGGGAGGAGTGGGGTTTGAATTTTTTAAGCCCATATTAAAACCAAGCCTAGATGGGTCAGCCCATCTTAGCTTGGGCTGGGACGGGCCAACCCACTGAACCAAAAGAAAAAAAAATTATTTTAAACGGCCAAATCGGGTCCAGCAGCTACCTTACTTTTTTTTCCTTTGCCAACCAACCCAACTCCCAATTTGCCCCATTTTTCCCTTTTTCTTCTTTCACTCTTTCACTTTACTGTTAGTTTGCTAGTCCCAACTCCCAATCTGCTACCATCTACCACCCCATTTTTCCATTTTATTCTTCTCATTTTTCTTTTTTCATTTTTCCTTTTTACTTTTTTCACTTTTCTTCATGACTGCAAGTCTACATCCTATTTATCTTCTCTTCTATTTTCCTTCATTTTGTTTCTTTCTTTCTATTTATCTATCTTTTACATTTTTTAGTTCAATATTTTCAAATCTTGAATGATTAGCTCCTCTTTTCGATTTTTTGTCAAAAATATTATATTTTGAGATATGTTTCTCTCTTTCTCTGTCTTTTTATGATTTAGTATTTTTTTTCCTTTATGTATGATTTATCTGTTGATTGTATTTATTGCTATTTTTACATTTTTTCTTTTTCTTTTTGGGTAATTGAAGATTGGTTTGGAATTGTTCTGAGGAAGTTTGTTGATATAGATGTGGGAAAGTGATGATTAATTGTTCTAATTAGCTGCCTTTTAAAAGAAATTCTAATTACCTATTGGAATTTGTTGTATGGTATCATTATTTCACATATCTTTTTTTTTGAAAGATAAATGAATAACTATATTTAAATTAAATATAGGAATCAAAGCAACACCATGTTGCATTCAAGCATAGGGAAAGAAATTTAACTAGAAAAGCAAACTAACCTGTATATAAGTAACAAATGTAATTTTTGTTGAATAATTTTTTTTACTGTTTCTTTTTCCATGAAAAATATGGGAAAAAAAGGCCTCAATTTACCTATAATTATATGTACAAATCACTGCTAAAATGATCTCTAGCTATTTACATTTAACACAAAGCCATTTAGTAAAAATATTGTAAATGCCAATCCTCTCTCCCAGCATTTGGTTTAGTAAGTATATTCTCTTCCTTAAACAAGTACCTGTCATCTTTTTTAGTACATGAAATATTTGTTAGTAAGTTAGTATTTCACATGTTTTAGTACATGAAATATTTGTCACTATTTGTTGCTCCTTTTTTTTCACATCTTAATAGTTATTATTTATGTTTATCTTATTTGAAGGTTATGATGATGGATCAATTCGTTGAAAATTATGTAAATTTGGATGACGATGTGAAAATTTTGAATGAAGACAAAATTTCCTCCCAATCCCATATATCTGAATCTGAACAATTAAGTAAGAGGGAAAAAAAGAAAACTTCGAATGTTTGGAGTTATTTCACTAAAATAGGCAAAAAGCAAG
>NW_018397273.1:2788411-2789573 GCF_002168275.2 Theobroma umbraticum
TCATCACATTGATGCTTGTAAATTTATTTCATATTTTAATCTTCATCAAATGCTTATGGATCATGAAGGGAAAGTAAAGGCTAGAAAATTTGATCCTAGGATTTCACGTGGCATGCTTGCTGAAGCTATAATTAAGCATGATTTGCCTTATGCTTTTGTTGAATATGATAAGATTAGGGCTTGGGCTAAGTATCTAAATACAGATGTGGTGATACATTCTAGAAACACTATTGTATCTGATGTTCGGAGGATTCATTTAAGAGAGAAAGAGAAACTTAAAAAAGCTATGGTCAAGGTACCTAATAGAATTTGTTTAACTTCTGATGATGTATGGACAGCATCTACTTCTAAGGGTTATATTTGTTTGACTGCTCACTTTGTCAATGAAAATTGGAAGTTATGCAGAAAGTTACTTAATTTATGTCTTATGCCTCCTCCACACACTGGAGTTGAATTCGCTACCACTGTGTTTGCTTGTTTGAAAGAATAGGGAATACATAAAAAAGTTTTCTCCCTTACTTTAGATAATGCTTCTGCTAATGATAAAATATAAGCTGTCTTGAAAGGCCACCTTCATTTGCAAAATAGCTTGATTTGTGATGGTGAATTTTTTCATGTGTGTTGTTATGCCCATATATTAAATCTTATTGTTCAAGAGGGCTTGAAAGTAGTTAATGAAGCATTATTTAAAATTAGAGAGAGTGTGAAATATGTAAAGGCATCGGATGGGAGGATGAAAAAGTTTCAAGAATGTGTTCAACAAGTTGGCATTGATGTAGGTGTTGGGTTGCATTTAGATGTGTCAACTAGATGAAATTCAACAAATTTGATGCTTGAAAGTGCAATCAAATATCAAAAAGCTTTTGATAGTCTCCAATTTGTTGATAGAACTTATAAATATAATCCATCAGATGAGGAATGGGGAAAAATAGTCAAAATTTGTGAATTCTTGGAGCCCTTTTATGAGACCACAAATTTGATATCCGGTTCATCTTATCCAACTTCCAATTTGTATTTCATGCAAGTTTGGAAAATTGAATCCATTTTCAATGAGAATTTGCAGAGTGAAAATGAAGTTATCAAAGATATGTCTCAAAGGATGAAAATAAAATTTGACAAGTATTGGAAGGATTATAGTGTAGTGCTTGCATTTGGAGCTATT
>NW_018397273.1:2789589-2789972 GCF_002168275.2 Theobroma umbraticum
AGCTTGATTTCTTAAAATTTTGCTATTCTAAGATTGACACTTCTACTTGTCATGAAAAGTTAGAAACTATGAAGACAAAGTTGTACAAGCTCTTTGAAGAGTATGCAAGCAACACTTGTGCATCATCAAGTATTTCTTCTCACTCAATGAGTAATTTGCCTAAGCAAACCGGAGGAGGAACTAAACTTAAAGGATCAAAGATCTTTAATGTAAGTTTTATCTCTTTCTAACATTTTATTAGATGAGAATTTATGTTACTTTACTTATGTTTTGATAATTGTTTTTTTTTGTCTATGTATTTAAAAATTGTAGGAGTTCAAAATGTTTCCAAATGAAACAATTTCTATTGCTGGAAAGTCTGAGTTAGATGTTTATTTAGATGA
>NW_018397273.1:2790199-2795574 GCF_002168275.2 Theobroma umbraticum
AGGGACAATACTAAGCGTTTTCCTAATCTTTTTATTATGGCACGAGATGTATTGAGCATTTCGATTACTATGGTAGCATCAGAGTCTGCTTTTAGTATTGGTGGCCATGTTGTCACCAGGTTTAGAAGTTCCCTTCACCATGAAAATGTTCAAATGCTTGTTTGCATGAAAAATTGGTTGCATGGCTTTTCTTTAGCTACCGATGGTATTGTTTATTTTATATATTTTAATGTTTATAATTTTTACTTGTCAAATTAATAATTTTAGTAAAGATTGAAACTCACTATCTCTTTTTTTTTATGACAATGAATATTAGATCATAATGATTCAAACCTAGAGACATCATTGCTGTCCAAACAAGATTCAAATGTTTTGCTTGAAGATGAGGATTGAGGAGGACATAAATGAGTCTTGAAGTTTTTATTTATTAGGTTATGTACTTATATTGATGGGATTGATGGGATTGTAGTTTATGTTAATGATTGAAACTTTATCTATTTTTAGTGCAATTTATTTTCTTATTTATGTTTTGTGTAATTTATTTGTTTTAACATGTTTTTATTAATCAATTTATGGATTAAATTAGGAAATAATTTTATTGATAGGGAGTTTATTAGGTAAATTTGTAAAAATTAATTTTTTTAAAAAAAAAGTGGGCTGGCCCAACCTAACTCATGGGCTGACAATGGGTAGGCTGGGTTGGGATTTTGATAGCCAATTTAAAAAATGGGATGGCCCAACTCAGCCCATATTTTTTCAACCCACAGTGGGCTGGGCCGAGTCAGCCCATTTTGACAGGTCTAACTATTACTACTTTGTATACACATCTTGTAAAGGTTCTAACTTAACCTTGAAAAGCTATCTTGTAAGGGTTATTGCTTCCCATTTAAAAGCCAGAATCTTTTTTAGGATTATGTGTGGGTTATCACTTTATCCTATGAAAAAGCAAGAATCTCTTTATGGATTGTGCAAGGTTTATCACTTAATTTCCTGAAAAAGCCATTGTAAGGCTTATCCCTTGATCTTGTGAAAAAATAAAAATCCTTTTGTGGATTGTGTAAGTGTTATCGCTTCTCATTAAAAAGCATGAATCCTTGTTAGTAGATTGAAATTACTTAGTTGCCAAAAGATTGGATGTAGGCATCAAAAAAGCCAAGTCACTATAAATTTCTTGTGTCTCTTTTTAATTTTTATATTATTAGTTGCTCTTTATATTTGCCTTAGGAAACTAGTTTTATATTAATTAATTGTTTTACACTTAGAAAATATTTTCCCTTTTCTTGACATAGCTAGCATTTAACTTGGAAAAATATTTATCTTGATATATTCTTTTTGCGCTTAAGTGATTTATTATTGAAAATTGTTTTTGATGCTATAAAATATTTTTGGATGAGAAATTTTTGATTTTGATAACGAGATTTCAAAGAAACCTTTATAAACCAATTCACCCCATTCTTGGTATATTTCAATTTGAGACTTCTTCATTAACATTACAGTTCTAATTTATTTATAAGGCTCTATCAAGTTTCTCATAAAAATATCTATCTCAACCAATTTGCTATATGTTTATGCCAACTGAAATTAAGAAAGACTCATTAAGAATAGACTTTAATTTTGGCTATATATGACATGTAATTGTATGTCTACCCTACAAGCGAATCAAATCAATCATCTCATGCAATTGATATTAAACATATGATATTTCATTCAAAGCTTACTCTAATCTCCATCTCTCAGTTCTATTTAGGTTTCCAAATCAATCTAATTAGTGATCAAGCAATCAAACGCATTAAGAACAAGATTGAAATAAATAACTCAAACACTATCAATCATAAGCAAGAAAGAATATTAAAAACTCAGACTATGCATTGGGTTCAATTTTGATTGTATATTCAAAGATTAGTTCAAGATGATGTATGTAAACATCATCAAAAAAAATATAAACTTTAAAACTAAACAAGAAAGTATAAAGAAAATTAAAGGAAAAAAGAACTCCAAGATTTGTCAATTCTTTGATATGCAATTCCTCCTTTGAATTCCTTGCCTTTTTTATAGCTTCAATGTCTCTTTTACTTCAAAAAAAATCTTGCTTAATTCCTTATAAAAAGTTCTTGAAAAGCTACTTAAATAGGCTCATGATTGTGTCAATATAGAAGTCTAGGTGCACAAGAAGTCTTTTCCCCCATTTAAACCTCTTTCTATTTTTTTTCTACCTTTTCTCTTCGACACTATGGTGTTGGCTGGAGGTGGCTATGACACTAAGCATCCTGGAGCCTTTGAATGTTGTCCTCAATTAGGACACTACGGCACAAACTCCTTCATGGCCACAGTGCTCAAAGCTTTACATTACTTATTCAGACTCTGCTAGATTACTTTGATTTCGACATGATTTTTGACCCCTTTCTATTCTAAATTGGGCAAAAGTGGAAAAGCATGAAATTTTTAGCTCTGCATCTTAACTTTCTAAAGGTTTAAGAATCATATCATTTGAACTTCTGCAATAAAAGATATGTTTGGAAAACTACAATATATTCAGTCGAAGTCTACACCTAAAACGCATTTCCTTGACAAAATAGGCCTTCTTTTCAAAGCACACCTACAAAAACATAAACTAACTTAAATAATAACTAAAAATAAAATATCTTAAAATAACTTAACACAATTGATCCTTACATAATTAACTCAGATAAAATAAATGACTAAAAACTCTTAAAATTAAATCTTAAGAACTTAGACAAAATCACCTAAAAGCGTGACCAAATAACGCTATAAAATAGAGTTATAAATCATTAATCATTATCCATTCAATGTATACAAAAGTGGTTCATGATTAACATCAACACATGTCAATGCACACACACACACAAGACTCATGACTGCTAGCGGAGTGACTATGGTGGGTTTACAGCTACTGAATGCCATTTTAGATACCTACCAATCAATAGGTTATGAGGATTCTTTCCAAAGTCTACGATACAACTGCCTTCGGATCTAAAAACAAAAACATGCAATTTTAAAAGGACTGAGTACAAACTCAATGAGGAATAAGGAAGGGAACATGCAATAATGGTAAAGAAGTTTATAAACAATGCTATTTGTTCAATACCATGCAATTTTTTTTTTTGAAAACTAAATCCATGATGCACTTATTTGAACTCAGACATTTATCACTTATAAGATTGATAAGCATTAGCATCATTCCATCATCAATCCCAACTTATAATTTGTAAACATCCCTTTATGTAAATATATACATCATTAAGCACATCATTAGTGAAGCTAGATAACAAGATATCATAACATAGTGGTATTTCATTGCTACACCATTAAGCCGTCCATAGGGTAGCCAACCTTCATATATAGTGATAGTGGTATTTTGTTCCCCACCATCAAAGTTGTTCATATTCCATATAGTGCTTGTGGTATTACGTCAGCCCATTATTAAGCCATCCATATCATAACACACATATCACATTCATATAACATTTCATAAGGTGTATAATATCAATTACCATATTATTCATCACATTCTCAACCAAGAGTCATCAGTTTCGATACTCATACACATGTATATACAATCACATATACATAAGAAAACATTTTCATGACCAAATATAGCTCAACCATAAGAATAATATTCAAACCATACTTATATTCCATTTTGAACATAAACCATATCAAACATTAAGGGCTCGTTCCATGCAAAGCTTTCAACACATTTAGGCCACAACAATCAAAGTATTGATGCCTTCATTAAAATATTGAAATGCAATCCCTCACCATTGGTGTTACCTCTATACTAGCAACCTCACTTGGCTTCTTTTTCTAAAGGCCTTGAGCTTCCCATAATAACTATTTCATTTAAAATCACACAATCAATTCACATAATTATTTTAAGGCATTTGTTACTTTACAGATTTTTGCATTCACTTTACCAACCATAACTTTATGGTTATGCACAATACCCATTTCGTGAAATTTGTTTTCTACACTTTGATATACTCATTTCTAGTCCAACCCCATCTAGATTAACCAATAATCTATTTCAAATCACATCTTAACTCATTTTCACCTTCTTTAACCCATACCCACTTTCTTTGTAGCCTTCATTTACATACTTGCAAAATAAAGAAAATATTTCCATTATGTAAATATTCTCTTATTTCCCCATCTCTAAATCTAGGTTCTCCTTTCTCATTTTTATTCACCTCCCCATACTTGTAACACCCTTAATTTTTTTTATGTAAACTAAGAATGATTTACAAAATATGTGAAGTCTTGGGGATTTTGATCCTATGATATGTCTGCCTAGTGTTTAAAAGTGTTCATATTGACACTTAAGCAAAACTGAGGAAATATGTGATAAATCCAATAGTTTGAGGTTTGGATCTACGTTCGATGTTATGTTTGGGAATTTATGTGCATCGGATTAGTTTAAATGAATGATTTGAGGTGTAATGGTTGTTATATGCCCTTGAGCCAATTAGATTGGTCAAAGAATATATACTGTCATTTAATGGATATTTAATCATATAATTTTATGTGATAGAGTTTTTTCTTCATGCTAGTGCAATAATAAGGAGTTATTAAGTACTAAATGGATGAAGCCCATGGAACATAAAGGCCTTGCAAGAAAATTATAAAGTTGTTATAATTATGAGATCACTATGCATCAAAGCCATGTTCCTAAACTTATTCCTGGTCATTGTGTTGTCAAGATAGGGCATTGGAAATGCTCAAAAATTGGTACATGTTAAGCTTCCTTACTTAAGAAGTAAGCAATCGATCTTATAGATTGAAGTATATAGGATACTTGAGGATAACATGTAGGTGCTTGTTAAAGAACAAGTTCACTGAACATGACCCGCTATGAGAACTTCGTTTGGTATTTCACTCAAGTGTCTATGGAAAATGTTCTCATGTGATAGTCATGCAACTAGTCTTTAGACTTGAGACACCAGGTCATCTTGTGTGGGGAATGACATACTTTGATTTCACCCTTACAGGTTTGGAAGCAACCAAATGCTTAAACAAGGTGTTTTTGGGTATGCCATGAAGCATGCGAAAGCGAATGGGTGGTCTAGAGAGGATTCATCCCCCAAGTGATATGAAAGGATGTATCTCACTTGCTCTCAATTCTTGATTAACTTGTATAAAGTCTTTAGCTAAAAACATGATGAATTTGAAGAAAATTAGTTTCCTAAATTCATAAGGTTAGTCATGAATTATGAGAACTAATATGGAATATCGTAAGTAGACACCGAGCGATGCTTAATGACATATCCGGGATATTTGAAGAAAAGATCATATTGCACTGCAAAGCTTATCATTGAAGGGCTTTGTCAAATTCTTTAATTGACTCTCTAACATTTGGG
>NW_018397273.1:2795910-2796106 GCF_002168275.2 Theobroma umbraticum
TTGGTCCTTTTGTTTTAGAAACAAAACTTGCTAGCATAAGTAAAATCCTACCTTTGAGAAGGTCTATGCATAAAAATTGATTTAATGGGATGCATAATGATGCATTATCCATGAGATGAATCCATTAGCTACAAACCATTAGTAGGATGCATATTAATGCACTCCTCATATAAGATGAGTCTACTAAATAATCCAA
>NW_018397273.1:2796116-2796262 GCF_002168275.2 Theobroma umbraticum
TGGATAATAATCTCTATTCAATGTAATAAATTCAAAATAGTCGAACACATTGAATAAGATAAACATATTTTGTACACATCATAAGGTTAGTGGGAGTAAGGTAAGTTACTCATTAAAGTGCATAAGATACATTTACCAGTCTAAGA
>NW_018397273.1:2796272-2796377 GCF_002168275.2 Theobroma umbraticum
GGGACTAAAGAGTTAGAGCCTAAAAAGTAACTCAACAAAAGAATTTAGGATACATGTTAAAGGAGTTTAACATAAAGAGAATCTTAAATGTTAAAAGTGATATAA
>NW_018397273.1:2796387-2796528 GCF_002168275.2 Theobroma umbraticum
GAGTAGTTGTATTGGACTGGTTCCAAAACAAGAGATGATTGCATGGTTATATCTATAATCGAATACATACCCTTTGTTTAGACTACAAAAGAAGAGATATTTGGATCATTAGTTTGATGAACCAATAAAGGATTCCAAGTT
>NW_018397273.1:2796660-2796891 GCF_002168275.2 Theobroma umbraticum
TCAAACATATAAATTAACATATTCTCAAATATTGCATTTTGAGTTGTCTTAGTAAAGACATAGTTGCTAAGCAAAAAAGTACAATCTTGGATATGTTAGCAATTGACTCACATGCAAGTGGGAGATTGTTTGTATATGCCCTTGAGTCAATTAGAGGGATTAAGGAATATATATTGCCATTTAATACATATTTAATTGCATAATTTTATGTGATAGATGTTTTCCTTCATG
>NW_018397273.1:2796901-2797042 GCF_002168275.2 Theobroma umbraticum
AATAAGGAGTTATTAAGTATTAATTGGATAAAGCCCATGGAACATAAAGGCCTTGCAAAAGAATTATAAAGTTGTTATATTTATGACTGGTCATTGTATTGTCAAGATAGGGCATTAGCAATGCTCAAAGACTGGTACATG
>NW_018397273.1:2797160-2797395 GCF_002168275.2 Theobroma umbraticum
TATGAAAAATGTTCTCATGTGATAGTCATGCAACTAGTCCTTAGACTTGAGACAATAGGTCATCTTGAATGGGTAATGACATACTTTGATTTCACCCATACAGGTTTGGAAGCAACCAAATGCCTAAAGAGGGTGTTTTTAGGTATGCCATGAAACATGCGAAGGTGAATGAGTGGTCAAGAGCAGATTCATCACCCTAAGTGATATGAAGGGATGTATCTTACTTGCTATCAAT
>NW_018397273.1:2797685-2804221 GCF_002168275.2 Theobroma umbraticum
AACATGTTAAAAGCCTAATGGGTCACACACATTAAGTGACATGATAGAGATTAAATAAGGATAATTTAATTAAGTTCGACTTAATTGAAAGAGCCCAAAATAAAGTGAAAAATTAATTAAGTTCTTTGATACTTAATTAAATTAAAATACAACTGTTGTTTAGGGTTACAAATTAATTTGGCTATATAAATGTGCTATATTAGCAAACTAAAAGCAAGAAGCCTCTAACCGCTTTTCATCCGTTTCATAAGATAAGAAAAGAAAAATAGTTTTCTTTTTCTGACAAAAAAATTAGATTCGGCAAGAATTTTGACCCTTTTGTTTTAGAAACAAAACTTGCTAGCACAAGTAAAACCCTATCTTCGAGAAGGTCTTATTCAGTCATTGTGTGGATTACTATTAAAGGCCAAATACTTAGGTGGCTGAAGATTTGAGAAATCCTAAAGGTGAAGAAGGAATTATTTTTGGATTTAATTGGCTTTTGATTACGATATCTAGAGCAAGGTATGTAACTCTTAAATCTATGAGTGTTTATAATTTATTTGAAAGTTACATGAAGAAACACAAACATTGATTTGTAGGATTCGACTGTTTCTCTGATTAAATATTATTTTTATTTTTTCATTGCATTATATTTTAATTTTTGATTATTTTTCATGATTAATCATGAGGTAGAATCCCAACAGTAATATCAACCAAGAATAATATTGGAATGTCAAACTTGGACTTTTGCAATTTTTGAGAAGCTTAGAACTGCCAACTAGGGTGAAAGTATCGAGATGTACCCCAATATATCGATACATTCATGGCAAGGTGAACAACAAAGGCTTGAGGAAGAATATTTTATCTACACATTTGAGAATGTATCTATATATTTAGCTAAAGGTGAACATGCATTGAAAAAAAGTCCAAATGTATCAATACATTTGAAGTAGAGAGCACCCAGGAGAAAAGTATTAATACATTTCTCCAATGTATAAATGCATTCATTCGAAATTAGGGCAAATGTATTGATACATCATAGAAAAAAGGAAAAAATAAAAAGGAGATTTCGAGCAATTTTGTCCAACTCTTTCTCTCCCTTTCTCTCTCTAGAAACCTAAAACCTTAAAGCCTCAAATGGATTCTTGAAGTGATTTGAAGCTATCTATAGCTTGAGAAACCATTATGGAGGTAAGACTTAATGTTGTTACCTATTATTTTCCAATTTAATCGATGAATAACTTTCAAATCTAACTTTTCCCAAGATTTGGTATTTTTCCCCCTTTTGCTTGGATTGAGGAATTTGGGAGCTAAGACTCATGCAGTCCAACTTCCAAGGTATGGGTTTAGCTCATTAATGAAGAATTTGAGCTTAAATAGTTGGATTGCTAAGATTTAGTTAGTTGTGTGAAAGCTAGAATTTTTTGAAAGGAAAGAATAATTAATCTTTTGATGCTTTGATGTGTTTGAAAGGGGAAACAAAGTTAAATTAACTCATAGGCAAGCTAGACGATGATTGGAGATTAAGGGTCAAAGCTTGGTAGGGAGTGCCTCTCATTGCCAATGTGAGTGGATTTAATTTAATAATGCATGTAATGCATGATGCACGAAAGATGCGCCGCACTGGAATAGAATGAAATATGTACAGCTAGGCGAATGAACCTAGGCTAGGAAATATATATGTGTATATGTATATATGTGAATTGTGTGCTATGATGAGAACCACATGGGTGGCCTATGTTGTGTATGTGCCAAGACTAGGATGTCTAGAGACTATGATGAACCCTTAGGAATATATTACCCTAGGTGAATGATATTGTAACGACCCTCTTCTTGATTGTTACTAGCATCCAAAACTTGCGAGAAAACCCACCAAGTCCTGAAAAAGCCTTCACAATTATCCATTTATCAAACCATAACACATCCACTAGAAATCTCATAACCATCACAATTTCATTAATGGCAAATATTTTCTCTATACACTATGTTTCATCATCATATAAATATATGTTTACATTTTATAGTAAATGGCAAGTTCCTAAAATCTCTTGATAACATAAGGACCTCTAGTAGCAGAGCGACTAGAAATAAGGTTCTAGGAGATGCCTTTACCTACATCATAGTGGACCATAATATGCCGATGAAAAGCACGTTCACTAATCACTTCTATACAAAATGAGAATATTGGGGTGAGTCTCACAGACTCAGTGATCATCAGCTTAGTGAGTAAGGTGAAGATGGGAAACAAGTCAAGGATAGAAAATTTGAATATTAAGAGCATAATATATAAACCATTTAAAATCAAATGGAACATTTGTGCCTTACAGATGTACCAAATAATTGTTATGCAAAGTAACCATTTCAAGTAATTTTTTAAAATCGATGCAGTTAAAAGATTTCAACTGTAAAAATCATTTGATGTCCCTTACTCAAAATCATACTAACATAAGTGCGCATGCTCCAGTTAAATCAAACAATATCGATGCTTAGACACAAGCATATAAACAAATTCATACTTGAGGTATTAAACACAAAACCATCGTATAAATAAAAGAGCTGCGAAAAAATCGATATTTCTCACCATGTAAAAGAATACGTTTCGAAAACCCAAAGAGATATCACACTTGAGTAGGTATCATAGATAATCAACCCGTGGATTCTCTTCCACGTAATAACATCCGGAAGGCCCCCTTCCACCAGATTCCCACAACCATGACAGTCTCAACAATGTTGGTCGACACTAGAGAAATCATGTGATCACAACCACATATATCAACTTATGGCCTAGCCACAAATATCAACCAGTGGCCTTGCCACATATATATCACAAACTGTGGCCTAGCCACGTCTAATAGCCTGTCAGTGACCCAAAGTTGCTCTAGTTATTGCTCACTTATGCACAAGGGTTACACTATTCTGGTGTGACATTCGACCCACTCTCGAATCTCCTGATTTGACAAAACCTTTTATAACCAAATTAGGTTTTCAAAGCTTATTTTAAATCCATTCTCAAAATACAAATCATGACAATGTTACAAATCCATTTCTAAGAATTCATGATGCAAAACTGTTGCATGAGGTTTAAATATTAAATCAAAGCATGATGAACATAAAGCTTATTTATGAATGCACATCACAAAAACAAGGCACATTTCGAAATATACGATCATAAAGAGCTTGTTCCCCGATGTCTAAAACCCTTTACATATATAGCTTATATATTATATATAAAGCTTATTCAAAAATCAAGGCATTCACAATTGCCTATCATATCTACCAGCTTATGCTTTCCACAATAATAGTGAATAAATCCTTTCACAAATAGGTATTTAAACCACTTATCATTTTTTAGCAACTCACGGTTTCCATAATGACAATGAATAAATCATTGACGAGATACAATACATATAACATTATATAATATGGAATCTTTTGAAATAAGCATTCTATACTCACCTTTCTTGGCAGGATATTACTTCACCAATTTAAACTCTTTGCATTCTTAATTGATCAATTTCACTAACCACTTAACCGTTATCCTTCTTGATTTACAAGCACGGCAACAATCCTTTACTTGTCAATTTCCTGGCAGCAATTAAATCCAAAATACTTAACAACTTTACAATTTATTCTATCCCTTACTTGCTGCCCGCACTTAACTTTATGCTTTTATAGCCGATTCTTTATTCCCCCTTCTCATTCAAGTACTAACCATTAACTAAATAGTTCAATTCATGGTATGATTAGAATTTCTTTACAAATAATCTTTTGCGCGTGCGCGCGCACACACACACACACACATGTATATAGGCAGCAACTTTACCAAAGAATTCTCAAGTCTTTACATGCATAATTTTCTATCCTTTACTTTTTTCAAAACAATACATTCCCACAACATCAAAACTCATAACTAGTATAAGCCTTTTTTCTAGCCGTACCCCGGATAGCACAATTAATTTACATGCATGCTTACCTTCGGAATGGCTTGGATCTTCATGCACTTTAATATTCCTCCAAAGCTTTTTTCTTTATACCTTAATTTTCACCATTTAACAATGGTTTGGTGACATGCATGTAACTATTCTCCTTCAAACCTTGTAGATCTTTGTTGCCACAAACATTTTCCCACAATTACCCACTAATTTCCTTAAGATATCTATAACCAAAAATTAAAGTTCCACTTACCATAACTTGGTTCAACCCGTAGATCATCCATATTCTTTTCCTCTTGATCCAAGTCTTTTTCTTTCGTACTTCTTAACTACTATGAGAACTAACTCATATCACTTCAAACAAGATGGATTTCTAGGAGCAATGAAGCTTGATGATAGGAAAATGGCAAGAAATAAGCTCACGGATACTAAGAGAAATGGAGTAGCCAAGCACTTTCTCTCAAGGGTGGTGGACAAACAAGGTAACAATGAACTTCCATCTCCCTTTCTCTATGTTATGGGCAGATTTCTCAAGGCAAAAGCCTTGAAATGCCTTTCATTACCCATTTTCTCATCCATGGGTGGATTTCCCAAGGTCACTTAATTTTTCTCTTTTTTTTATCACATGTCATGCCATGCAAATCCCCTTTACCAATAGCCTTTGCCATCCCATGAACCAATAAGGCTTCATGCATTTTTCCACTCTTGAATCCTATTTGGCCTCCCTCAAAACCGATAGGATTTCATGTAACTAAATTATTCTTTCTTGTTTTTTTATGAAGGTAGATATCACAACGCAAATAGCATTAAATCATACTTTTTCACTTGTATAGGTGGATTCTCCGAAGTTCCTCCATCAACTCAAATTTTTTTATTTTATTTTCTTTCCATCAAATGTTATGATTATACCCTTTTTCTTTTCAAGTCACATTACCAATCTTACTTTGTTTACCATGGGCTACCTTTGCCAAACCATGGTTTTCTTACAATTAAATATTCTTTGTTCATTTTCTCTTTTTCATATTTCACATGGTGGAGCTCCCACATGTCCCCCACTAACCTTTATCCTTTGTGCATGCATGTAATAATAACTTCACATGCAAATTCCATCAAGCTAAGCAATATCACTTGTATTTCATTTTACTTGCATTTCATCTCGAATTTCAACTTGCTTTACAAAATACAATTATATACATAAAATATTCTCTTAACTTAAAATGGAGAAATTGCACATAGGTCCTCTAACTTTTTCCTGTTTACCATTAGACCCTCCAAGCTTTTCATCCTTTACAAATTGATAGTTCAAACTTTTGATAATTACAACTTCACCCCTTAACTTTCCATTATTTACAATTCCACCCTTTAACATCTTATTCTTTTCAACTAGGTCTTCCCGTCATTCCTTTAATTTCAATTCTCTTCTATTTTTCTTCCTTTGCACTTGTTCAAATAAAATGTCAAATTCATACTCCACCAAGGTGTCACCATAATTTTTAAATATATACTTACTCTTTCTCACTTAATTCAATGAAGGCACGTGAGCCCCACTAAAGCTTCCTTTCTTTGAAATTTTTCTTACTTCCACTCCCTGACTTAGACATATTGTACAAATCACACGTTCTTCGCATAATATAACCAATTTGACATTTATATTATTTGAATATTATTTTATCTAAAAATTATTATTTTATTCCAAAATTTTCCTCTAGCCTTCTAGGGCTTCAAAACATCTTACATTCACCCAATTTAGCTCTATAGCACCTTTTTAACTCCACAACTTTAACCTCAATAAAATATTATTATTATTTTATTATTTTATCACATAAAGAATATTTTATTCTAAAGTATTTCTTTTATCCTTCAACACTTTTAAACATTTCCATTGGCCTCAATTGACCTTCATCTTATCCTTAAGGTCATATAAGCACTATACCAAAGTACGAAGTTTTACAAATATGTAAGATGATTTGATTGAATGATGCCTTGGAGACTTAGAGGCTTTTAGAACCTAATTGAACTTAAGATGATTAAGGCTTGAAAAATGTGAATTAAGGTTTGATAAGGAAATTGTAAATGATAAAGGCATAATGGCCTTATTTGTGGATCTGTGTTTGCATCCGAGGAATGAATTCTATACGTTGATCTGATTTGTGGTTGAGTGGAGTTTTGTCCCCTTGTGACTATTTGTGTGCCACAAGGATGGTGGTAAACAGGACAGTGGCACTAATCCCACCTATGATTCCCGCCTGTAGTGCTTAAATGCCATTAATTGAGATTACTCCAAGTGATGCCGATGTCAAGAGTTTACTCTGATCAATGATTTGTTCACTGCCAACTGCTTTGGTGCTATGCGTGATATGTTTCTCCATCAATGGCTTTACCCTGAGCGAGATATGATTCTCCACCGGTTGGCCACCATGCGTGATCTAACTATGTCCAAGGGACAACCACTCGTTGATTTGATTTGTATATGATGTGAGATAGCCATGGAGAGGCTCAGATAAATGTGATATGACTCTGATATGATACTCCGGTGACTGGAGTGTGTCGTGGAGAATGATTTGAATAACTTTGATCAACTTCTAGGATAAGCTTAATGATATGGGTGATGATCTTCAGAGA
>NW_018397273.1:2804321-2820143 GCF_002168275.2 Theobroma umbraticum
TTGATAGGGAAGTTTCTTTTTCTTATTCTTTTTAGCTTTTCACATTAAGGACAACATGCAATTTAAGTTTAGGGGAAGGTTTTATTGTTAGTAGTTTTTGTAATATTTTAGGTTAGTTTATTTTTGTTAAAATTTTTTTATTGCATGTTTATTTGCATTTGAACTAGATTTAATTATACCAGTTTCGTTTAATTTACCTATCCAATGATCAAAACATAATTTCATTCTTATCTTGACTCCTTGAAACATGTAAATATTGTTTGAGTGTTATGTAAATTCTTATGCTAAGCTTTATTGTTAAGATGAAAGTTCTACATTTTGAGCACTATGTCTTTTGCTTAGATTCATTGTACGTATTTAAAGAAGGTTTATGTGCATGAGAATTTTTGAATTATGTATTAAGTTCTAGAATTTGTTTGATTTCCTTTTGAGGTGAAATTTTAGGCTACACTTAGTTATGGACGTAATTTAAGCCATTTTTGGAATGATTAAGCCTTTTGTAGCTTTCTTTTACATAATTTATCCTTAGTTTTCCCCTTTGAGCCTAATTACACATTTTCTTTGTCTAAACATTTAATTTTTAACCTAAACCCTTGTATAGATATTTTGATAAAAAAATTTTTGCACCCCTCATACTTGAGTACATAAGTCAATTTTAGGAAGTGTTATGAGCTAGATAGTAAAAAAGGTCGTAAAGATGAAAAAGGAAAAATAAAGTCAAAAATATTATTGCATTCATCTCAATATCCAAGTAAAGAAATAAGTTTGGGGTTGTGACATTAAGAAAAAGCAAAAAGGAAAGAAAGAATGAAGTGTTAAACAAAAGAAAAAGGTTGATGAAAAAAGGGTATACTAGGTGAAGGAAAACAATGCTTTGAATAGGTCCTAGATTGATTATGTGCTTGGGACGATTTGAGCTATTCATTATCCTATATCCCATCTTAACCCTAGCCATACATTACAAGCTAATTAAAGTCCTATTGATCCTTGATTTAGTGTTAGTCTACATTAATGGAGAGAGAGATGAAAAGTATACTTATGGAATTTAATTACTAATTGGAATTTTGGATGAATATAAACTTATGCAAATTGTATAGTGTTCTAGGTGAAAAAATTGCACACACGCACACGAAAATTCATTTAACAATAAGCTTGTATTTGGATTGATATATGACTTCAATAATATTTGTGTGTTGCCTAGAGATATAAATATGGATTGACTTTTGAGGACATTAAAGGTGATTAATGAAATGGTGCAATTGAATTCTAGTTGAATGCTTTCATGTTTAAGTTATTGCACGTTGTTCTATGTTTTGCTCAAGGACTAGCAAAACCTTAAGTTTGGGGGTGTGATAACTTTATTATATAGAATCATTTTGACACATTTTAGGCGCTTAAGTAGCTAGACTTTTGATATTGTAGGTTTGGATCGTAGCATTTTAGGCGTTTGTCTACTTTGAGTTTGATTACATGTTGAGTAGTTAAGTTAAGTTATTTTAGTTAAATTTTATGTTATTTTATTTTAAGTTACTTTATGATTAGTTATAGCTTGTTTCTCTTATTGTTTTTGTAGAAAATTTGATGAAAAAGGCTCATTTGATGAAAATTAGTGCAAATATGGTGATGGCTTTATTTATATATGTTTTGGTATTTTGACTATATCCCTCTATACAGAACTCCAAATGAAGAGATTCTTAGACCACTAGAACTCTAAGAGAAAGGGCTACAACTTTTATGTTTACCATCTTGCCCAATTTTGATCGGATCATAGTCAAAATATTTGTCTAATTAGGAGCACTGCTGTAGTATGTATGGACTGAACATGAAGCAGTATTTAGAGCATATCTTTCACTCCAGAAGTCCAATTGACATGACTTTTAGAGCCATTAAAAAGTTAAGAGATACGGATAAACCTTTCATATCTACCATTTTGTCCAGCTTGAATCATATTGAAGTGAACATCGCATTGGATGATGCTCGACGAATGCAGTTCTGTGCAAGGCAGCATGGTGACTGAGGCCATGGCATTGAGCTACTCATGGCCGCGACATTGAAGGAACCACCGCAGCAGTGTTGGAACTTTGTGACAACAATGTTGGGCTAAATGGGTGCATCATACAAAAATTCGAGAGCATGGTGCCATGGTGTTGAAGAAGTAGTGTTGCGACACTACTAAAGTCTATCATGGCATAGTGGCGCCAAGAAATCAATGTTGTGGTGCTACCCCAAAGTTCCAAAAATAAAATTTTGACATAATTTTAGAAATTAGGTTACTTGGAGCCTATTTAAAAAACCTTTTTCAGAGGTTTAAAGAGGGAGGCAGCAAGCAACTATTTTAGAGATTGAGAGCTAAGAAAACAAAAGAATTTGAGAGAGAATTGAGATCATAAAGCTTCAATAATTAGTTTCTTTCTCTACTTTTCTGTTTTTCTTATTTTCTTTGACATGGATTCATGGCTAAATTTCTTTGGATATTGTTTTTATTAGATATTATGAGCTAAAGTATTCTTCTAGGATTATGGTGGATTTCAACATGTCGTTTAAATATTAGTTTCTCTTTTATTTATAATGAGTGGGTGTAGTTTTGCTTATTCAAATATGTTCTTAATGCTTTTGATTGCTTGGCCAACAATTAATTGGATTTGTGAATCTAATTGAGACTCAATAGAAAGATTTTAGATCAGACTAAGATTTGAATAGTGTATGTTCACGTCACTTAGGTGATCTGATTCACGATGCAGGTAAACACACACCAATTGCTATACTTAGCCACATTAGGATACTTACTTAATGAACTTAATTTAATTGATTCCTATAAACATATAGTGAACTAATTAAGTTATGTATTTGTACAAGCAACTCGATAGAGACTTTTCTATAGCTTTGGATTCTAGGCTTGTGAAACCACCCAGAAAAGATAAATAACAAGAAAAGTTAGTACCAGATGAAATGTTGAATGAACCCATAATCCTAGGTTTTTAATATACTGCTTTTCTCAACTTATTTAGTTTATTAATTTATTTAGTGTTGATTTTTAATTTTGTCTTTGATTAGTTTTTTAATATTCGATTTACTTAAATAAAATTAATTTGATATATAATTTTAGTATTTAGTGAAACTTTAGAAACAAATCTTTATGGGAACAATAATCTAGACTTACTGTCTATATTATTTGTTCGATATGTGTACTTGTATGTGCAAAATCGACAACAATACATTCTTGGTAAGAAGAACAATAAGAGGTGTTCTATGAATTTTCTATCAACACATTCAAGATTATATTGATAGATTTGAAGAAAAGGAATATTCTGTGGACTTGTATCGATAGATCTCTCAATCTATCGAAACATTTTACTTGATTTCTATCGATACATTACCTCATGTATAGGTAAATTTGAAGGAAATTCATGAAAATGTATCAATATATTTACAAATGTATCCATATATGCCTAGGTATTTGCAAAAATAAAAAAGGTTTTGTGTTGTCCACCCATTTTTTTTAAAAAAAAAGGAAACGCTCCCCACTCTTTGTCTTAAAAAAATTCTAGACCCCAAGTGGAATTTAGAGCTCATTTTAAGTGGATCCAAGCTTAGAAAACCACTATTAAGGTAAGATTATAGCTTTTTACCAATTGATTTTTGATTTAATTAATTTATAACTTTGAAATATAATTGCTCCAACTTTGGTGTAACTTTCCCTTAAGTTTGTTGGGAATTTTGAGCTGAGATTGAGCAACCCAATATTAAAGGTAAGAATTTAAGCCTTTAAACTTAATATTTGAAACCTAGGTCTTCATAACTTTGAGTACTGGAGCTAAACCTAGTTTGAAATGCTAGGAACTTACACAAGCTAAGAAATAATTATTATTTGAATTGTTCAAATGGAAAATAAAGCTCTTAGCTCGTTAGTGAGCTAAAATGTCGTTGGAGGCAAGAAAGGTGGATTTGTTAGGGAATTGCCTTCATTTGTCACTATGAGTGGAGTTTATTATTTGAATAAATGCATGTGATGCATGATGCATTGTTAAATGTGCTACCATAGTACCTAAATGATATATATATATATACACACTGCCTAGATGGATGTGACTAGTCTAGTTAAATGATTATATGTGATTCTGTGTGTGTGCCTTAAGGTAAGCCACCTAATGGCACCTGTTTCAGCCTATACTAGGAGGTCTAGCACATTTGACGATGTGAAATTATGATGAAGAATGTTTAGAAGTATTTACTCTAGACAAATAGCCTCTTGAAGGATTATGAGTGTTTGATGCCTTGAAAGATCAAGGGAACTTATAAATGATATTGCTCTAATTTAGTGATAGAAGCTCATTAAGTATAACCTATTGATGTGGAACGATATATATGTGGCATCAAACACATGATGGCCTTAATTGTGGATCTGTATTTTGTCCGATGATGAGAAATTTTGAGCATTGATTTTATTTGAGGTTGAGTGACATCCTATCGCTGTGATCTATTCTCTGTTGGATGTTTCGACTTCGAACGTGATCTGATTCTCTATCGGTTCCTTCGATGCCACGTGTGATTTGACTTTGTCGGTTGGCCACACTACATGATTTGATGATGTCCAAGAAAGACCTCTCAATGATTATGATCTGAATGATGAGTAATATGCTATAGCAATTTGATCATGTGATTATTCAAAAAATAAATGGATATGATTAGTATATGATGACATAACTTCGAATAAATAGTTATGGGTTTGAATTTGATACTAATCTTTGGCAACTAGGGTGTGCCTATAGAGACTAACCTTGTAATGGCTTCTAGAGTAAGCTAGTTTGATATGCACTATTTATGGAGACATAATGGCATAAATGTGATCTATAAGATTTGAAGAATACCTTGTTGGGATGATTCGATATATGCCCCCAATGTGGAGATGTTGTTAGAATATTTTGTTTGCATTGAGAATGAATATATATATATATATATATATATTTGTTTATCTACATTATTATATTTGGTTTATATGCATTCCCTCATTGAGTTTTAGATGACTCACCCATTTCTTTGTACCATGTGCAAATAAATAGGTCACAGGATTGCATGGCCAGCTTTGTCTCTAAACGAATAATTTTGGCATCCGATAGGCATTCTTGGTATGATATGTCCACTCTTCTAAGTCCTATTTTTGGTCCTTCTGCTTCTAGTTTAGTTTTCGGCGTATGTTTCATTTTGGAATACATAAGCAATGTATTGCCAATGTTTTGATTAAGGGTTGTAAGTGCAAATCCATTATGTTAGCTAACGTATGGCTTGTGAATATTATGTATGAATTATATGCTAAGGGGCAACTTATATGTATTTGAACTTGAATTAGTTATAAATATGTTTGATGTGAAACCATTGGCTATTTGGTATATGATTAGAAGTGATTTAAATATTTTAGGCTTACTTGGGTCTCGCTGGCCTTTCTTGCTTGACTCATGCATCGATCGCAGCTCTCCAATTTGAGTCATGGTAATACCCGTTTAGGTCCTTGCAGCGGTCTTAATCTTTCCAAAAAATGGAATGTAACATATATCTTTTAGAGGGTCGATGTCTCTACGTTGGTTTTAATGGGTTCCTAGTATAGAGCTCCCAAAGTTCAAATGCAATTACGAGTTTTATAGTCTATTAATTAGTACAAACTTAGCAATCTAACGATTTAATAGAGTGGCAGGATGACTTCACCATGTGTGAGTGGGAGTTGTTAGATATTTTAAGATACACTCATGACGGTCTTCTTATTTCGATAGGACTATCCTGAACCATTTTATCTTGGTAAATTAAGAATTATTGTATGATAATTATCTAGTGGTTTAAAGTTACCAAACTACCGAATAAAAGGGGCTTATAAATCTGCATGAGGCATTTCACCAAAATAACAATTATAGTTAGTTAGAAAAATAACGTGAAAACAAAACTCTCCTTTTCCTAAAGAAAAACCACTCTCCCTCTATTGTCAGGCCAAGGTTTTTGTACTGTGAAAGGTGTGGTTTCTACTCAATTTTGTAGTAGTTTTCCACTACAAGTTTTTAGAGATTAATAGGCTCGTAAAACATTTTATGATAAGATCATGAAGTCACTCTATATTAGTCTTGAGAAGATAAAAGATTGGTACGCACAAATTTTATCTGAAAAATGATTATTTTTTATTTTTCTAATATGTAATTTTTCTTACATCATGTTTTGATAATGGGTAATTACACTTACATTTTAAATGGTTTCGGCTTTTTTTTTTACATAAAACTTGTGATTTTTTTCTCGTTAATTTTATCCATAGTAAAATTATGAAAACATTGTTAAGTGTGAACAAATAAGACGCTTCCTAAATTGATGATATTTTAGTAATTTTAATTGGTGAAACTAATAAGATAACCAGTACCGGAACAAAATCTAATCATAGGGTGGAAAAAAAAATCGCAACATACTACGTGAAGTTTACTCATAGATAACTTTATATCTTTGCCTTTATTTACAAAATTTTATTATAATATCCCTTGATTGATCTATTCACATTCTGATTTTACAGCTTTGTTGTGTTATATCTTAATTTTTCTTCTTTAATGGAGAGGATCTATATGCGAAGAAAGGGATTGGATATAAAGATGATTACAGAGGGCAATGTACTATGATGCAAAACAATAGTGTAATGGAGTTCTCTTCGCATGTTAAAGAGAGGGACTAATAATCACTTCAATATTAACTTTGGTAAAAAGGAAAAGGCACTAAAATCTACTATTGCAATACTGCATTGATTAACTGAATGTAAAAATTAAAACTGGAGACAAATCAATCCAAATTAAAGGTGTTTAAAACAGCTTTTATCCTTTGAACTGTAGAGCTGATTAGAGTATTCACAGTTGCAACCGATTGCACGCTTGGCTCCATTGACGATGAAGGGCTGCAGGCCATTATCTGGAAGGCTACTGTAAGAAGTGAACCACTAGACCTGGAAGAGTTTGCACCAACTCCGAGCTCAGAACGACCGTCACCTGTGATTATGAAACCTGACGGAAGTATGGGTATGTTTGAAGAATCCCCACCATTTATAGCTGTGTTCATGGCCGCAATTCCCATTGGAGCGTAGACTACCATGGATCCCAGAGACTCTGTGCAACTCATCTCTTGAAGCATCAAGATGTTGCCGGAAGGGACAGAAGGCTGCTTCACAACAGACCATTAACCTTTAGAATTAGACTGGAAATTTATGAACAATACAATTAAAATAATTAAAAGGTAATGATTTATATATGTGTATATTCAATTGTTTGAAAAAATGTGGGCAATATTTCATCTTGTGTATGGATATACAAAAAAGAAGGAAAGGAGAATCTTACCGTAATTATGGATATACAATTCCCTGGAGTATTTCCAGTTGAGATGTTTACTATCTCTTTTACAGGATTTCCATGGCAGAGAACATCCCACTGGTAAATATTGAAAATCAAATGCCATAAATGTAAATAATATAACTAAATATAAGTAGTTAACAAAAAATAATAATGGTTAAATGAAGAAGGTTCATTGCACATATCAACCTGGAATCGCACTTTCTCATCATTGAGCAAGTTAAAGACACTTTGGCATGGTAGCGGAAGCCAAAGAGAGGTAGCAGCACTAACAATCATTCCTCTGGGTTGGCCTGGTTCTATGCTCTGGCGAACAGAAACTCGAACCCCACTATTGTTCTCCTCTGATAATTGAGGGAAATCCAATTCGCCTGACATGTTCAAGATTGAACAAAAGCTTTTGACCATCCTATGGGCAAGCCTCATAATGCTCCTCCTACCTTCTGGTAAACTAATCACTGAATCATGGACAAATAATATAGTGGATAAAAAGCATATATAAAAGAACAACTTTTCTTCAGAAGGATATCTGATAAAGAATACCTCCTCCCAAGTCTTGGATGTGTTCAGTTTCCCCATTTGAGACTGATAATCTCTCACAAATTCTTTGAAGAGTAATAACCCAACGTTCAGCTCCATATGCCGAACTACCACATATGAGGTCTCTGTAGAGACGATGAGTATGTATTTTGTCATCCACTTCCACATGTTCTACCCACGTGACCTACAATTTATGCATTCAGTCAAATTATTACACATATTTCCCGTTGAGATAATCCATTTAAGAAAACGCATTTCAGTAATCCTTTTTTTTTATCAGTGGAAAGGGGATTCGAACTTGGCTTTGAATAGAGAAATACATACCTATCTTTGAATCAAATGCTCATGTCTGCTTGAGAAAGCATTTAAATGATTGGAAGGAACATGAAAATCATGGCAACTACACACACAAGCTATATTTGTGATAATCACAGAGCAAGCATTTAATTTTGAATGAGATATGCACATTTATTTTGTTTCTGATAGAGCATGAATACAACTTGCAATTAGTAAGCTAACATGGGGTGTGGTTAATTCTACTGGAATTCAGAATGACACGTGCATTCTTTTTTCGTGTACATTTTAGTCTTATGAGGCACAATCCTGCTTTATCAGAAATCTCTTTCAAAAATGTTATGCAACTAAATATTATGAAGCGTAGATGCTACAGCGATAGAAAAACTCACCTTCGAGCACCCATTCTGCATTTCTTGAATCATACATCCAGAAGGGAGCTTCCAAGAGTGAGAAGTCTCTTGGAAGAAGAAGTAGGAATAGGAGACATCCACCAGAACCCACAACCCAGTCTCAATTTGTCTGCAATGGCGGAGGAAGTAGAATTCTCGAGGCGCAACAAAAGGAGAAAGGATGTGCATTCCTTCATACATCTGCAGTTTGTAATTGAGATTGTGCAAGCTATTGAAGAAAAAGGCTAAAAAGCAATTAAAAATTAGCAATCATACGGGATTTACCAGTTGTAAGGAACCATCCGTGTTTCCGTCCATTGTTGTTTCAAGTAGTTGAATTGTCTTGGCTTTGGTAACAATTGTTGGAAAAAGATCCACCCACTTATCCTGCAAATTCAAACAGCTAATGCTCAATGATTACATTTCACAACAATTAATTTTCAAGAAGGAAGGTTCTCTCATTGCTTACCGCGTCTAGGAACATATCAACTAGTTGTGCTGCACTCATTGTTACCAATGCTGAATCTTTTGAGGACTCAATTCGAGCACTAGGACTTCTCAAGTGAGTGGCCCTCGGAAATGTTTTTTGGTAGCTTTGGCGTTGAATAAGATACCTTCCATCTGATGGAGACTTGACCCACAAAGGCTCATTCACTTGCAAAAGCCTAATCAACTCATCCATGGCACTGGCAGCAGTTTCAGACATTAGTGCTTTCTCCAGATCCGTAACTCCATTAAACTGGTTAGGCAATGGCATGTTGTCCCAATGTTTCGGATCAAGATAAGTACAAAGGGGCAGCCCTCCCAACCCCTGCGCCGTGAAATTTGCAGGTGGTAAACCCAGTGATGATGTTGGAATAGATATCATTAGTGACTCACTTTGTGAAATTGCTTTCCCTGTATATTTGGCTAGAATGTTGGAGACATTCTCATGCTGCAAGAACGTTTTCCATTACATGTCAGTTGAAAGAAGGCCCCCCTTTTTAAAAACAAGTTGAAATTAATCTAGTATCGAATTCTTGCCTCCTCTTTCAATTGGGCGTTTTCTAGCTTCAATTTTTGCAGGCAACGTTGGCGTTCTTCTTCTCCAATTGGAGGACCACCACAAGCTGGGCAAATCACCATTTTCAATGCCTCTATCATTGCGAAATTTTCACATTTTATCCTTTCATTCTCGGCTCGTAAAGCACAGTTATCAGCCCGTTCATGTTGAGACTAGTAAAGATATGAAAAGATTCAGCCATCCCATATACATTGAGGTGAAAGAACATGACAACACAATTTTTTTTTTTGATTGAAAGAAAGAAGGAAAACAAAAATAGTTATCGCTAATGGTCAATCCACCTTTGTCTGAGTCCTTTTGTTTTGAAACCAAAACTTGATCTGCTTGGGTTCTAGACCAAGTTGATTGCTTAATTGTCGTCGCTGGTTTTCATCTGGGTGAGGGCATTCCTTGAAATATCTTCATTGTAGCAGTAGAAACCCTTGAATTAGTGTTTGATATGAAAAACCAAAGCGTGGTGAAGGTAATGTTTTATAACCACAAACATAATAAGATCAAGATCAGAAGCAAATCTTCAAAGTTTAACAATCAAATATTGTTCTGGACTTCTAGTAATAGAACATGTTACATTTGTTAGAGAATCTCCGAATAGAGAAATTGGATCATGCAGAGGCACAAAATAATAAACTCAAAAAAGGATTCTGGCATGAAAGGGCCGTTTGGACGAAGGGATATAGCATAAATTAATTCACATCAAATAAAGAAAAAGAAAGGTCAATTGAGATCAAAATAAGCAATTTATTAGAATTGCAAGGGAATAGCTGAAAAGTGTGGGATATGATGTAGATGGGTGGTATATGGTCCTTACGCTTCCAGGGTACGAATTTGGTGAGCAGTGTGGCGATGGTACGACTTCTTTCCATTGCAAGAATAGGAGACTTCTTGTTCGTTGCCAGAACTCCCACTACTCCCCATTACAAGATCCATTCTCACTGTCTATACTCTCTGGTTATACCAACAAAACCTATATAATGCATTCTATGGTATGTATATATATACAATCTGTTTTTCTGATATCTTGCTATATATGAAGATAATTAGCATATATATACATAGCTACAATCTTCAGGTCAATTCCAAATAAGGATATCCAGTAAATACCAAAACTAACCCACCCAATTTGGAGAATATCTTTGTTTGGATTTTCTCTTTTCCAATATTGGATTGGAGGATTTATTGTTTTTTTCTGTGAACGTAAAAACCTTGTACTACACTGCCGGATTTAATAGCTAAAACCTTGTGAGAAAAGTAGGCCAAAACTGAGGCCAACAGGATACGCCATAGAGAAAAACTGTGAACTCTCACCTATATACAAGATACTTATAGGCTTAAATACACAGATTTCACTAGTTAATAGAGTTTAAATAGTTAGAACAATATCGTTATTGAATAAGTAATGAACTACATGCACATTTACTTACGTAGATATTATAAAGCTACTACCTTAATAATGAGTTTGATATTGGCTATGATTATTGGGTCCCACGTATCGAAACTAAATTTTCATTAGAATTTGCAAGAATTTTCGCGAGTTTCTTCTCGGCAAATAAGTGTCATAAACTCAGAAAGAAAGTGATATCAAGGAATGAAAGTACTCTAGATGAAAGAAAAAAACAGGGAGGGTAGAAATTGATATAAACAAGGTTCTACATTCATTAATTCAAAACCATATACAATATTTATATTAGTCATGCATGATTAACACCTGTTAAACAGTAAGGCATGAGTTAATACAACCTTCATGCATTACAATACGTCACAAACAGCAACATTTTCAACTTTAATAACTAGTACAATAAAGCAAAGTACATAAACAAGTCCATATGTTGATTCATGCAAGCTTTTAACTTTAGCAGTCCTCCTTAAAGCTTGCATCATAAACACACAACTTGGTTCTCAGAAATTCAAACCTTGGTTTAGGCAGAGTCTTAGTCATGATATCTGCTAGTTGATCCATAGAAGAACAATGTTTTAGGATGACTCGATCATTCATTTTGATAACTCTATATTATATAATTATTTTGTCATTTTTTGAAAATTAAAATCAATCAAGTCTGTGAGTTTTGATTTAAATTTGTGTCATTTTAGTAGCTTATTTTAAGTTTCGTATTAAGTGCTTAGATAAGTTGATTTTAGTTGATTTTACATTGATTAGGTAATTTTTAGTAAGAATAGGAATGTGCTTTCATTGCTTTTAAAGGTGCTCAAACAAACAAGATTGAATTAGAGCAGAAAAACAAAGTTTGGATTCAACACAGAATTTTGGGTGCCACGACAATGGCAGAATGGGCACCATGGCACCTTCAAGAATGAGAACACAACCACAAAAGAGAGAAGTTGGCACTGTGGTGCCATAAGGAAGAAATGAAAAACAAATATATAGCAAAGTGTTAGTATAAGCCCTACAAGCCAATCTGTGGTTGTATGGGAATTGCAATGTTGAGATATTTATGTATGACATTTTGTTATTCGTAATAACATTAAGATAGTTCTTTATCCATAAGTTTGTGATTTAATTACTTTTATAACTTATGTGGATAAAGCCCATAGAACTATATATGCCTTACAAAGAAATTGTATTAGGATATAATTATGAGATCCTTATGCATCAAAGTATTGCTCCTAAAAGTTCTTGATCCTTGTATTATTGAGACAAGGCATCAATAATGCTCAAAGATCGGCACATTTGATGGTCTTTACTTGTGAAGTAAGTAATCATTCTCATAGGTTGAAGTATAGAAATACTTGGAGCTAGCATATGAGTGTTTGCCATGGGAGAGCGAGTTCACTGAACATGACCCACCATGAAAAGTGCATTTGGTACCTCACTCAAGTGTTTTTGCAATATTTCTCATATGTCAGTTGTGTAACAACTCACTGGACTTGAGACACTAGGTTATCTTATATGTGGAGTATTATGCTTTGATTTCCTTCTTATGAGGCCTTAACCAAGGATGCCAAAATAGGATTTTTTAGGTATAATACGAAGTATATGAAGGCAAATGAGTGGTCAAGATAAGAATCATCACCCTAAATGATTCAAGGGGAAATATCTCATTAGTTTTTGGTTGACATTAGCTTAATCAAATCCTTGGTCAAAGTGATTAGGAGATTATGAAATGAGTTTCATAAGTCTCCAAAAAGCTAATAATTTAACTACAGGAACAAATATGGAGGTTAATAAGAGCAAGCACAACACCGAACTCTTATCATCTCTGAGATATATGATGAGGGAATGAATTACACTGAAAGGTTATTAAAGAATCCTATTACTCTCCTAATAATTGGGTGGCCATGATGCATTGCTAGATACCAATCATGGTTTATGAAATTAAATTAGTTAATTTAAAATTGAATATGATTCATTTAAATTAATTAATTAATAATATTATAATTCAATTATATTACTAATATGTTAGAAACTTAATGGGTTACATGCAAAGGTTGCAATTTGGATTAAATTGAGAATGTGATGATTTAAGTTAGACTTAAATCAAAATTTAGGTTTTAACTACTACAGACCTAATTAAAAGAATTTAATTAGGTATTGGTTAATTATTATAATTGTTATAATATTAAAGACATATTTTGTAAATTTTGATAAGTTAAACCTAGATATAAATATCATATTATAGCCACTCTTTTCTATAAAGAGAAAAATAAAAAAAGGAAAAACAAAAGAAAAATAAGGGTTTTTCTTTTGAATGCCGCCACTCTTTAGAAGTTTTTTTTTTTAAAAAACTTCTCTTTTGATTCTTTGCTGAAAATCAAAGAAGAAAAGAGGACAAATCATTGTCCACTTGCTAGCACAAGACTGTGGCATAAAGCTATCTCTTTGAGAAGAATCCATTGCAATAGTGTGTGCAACATTGGTGGCCAAGTGATTAAGTGGTTGGAATTCTTTCATACAAAAAGTATTCAAGTTTTGTCACCAAAAGGAATTCATTTGATTACGATATCACTTGGAAAGGTAAAACTTTTTTCTGATTTTATAATGTGTTTAACTTTGCATTAAACAACTAAGGTGATCCAAAGGTAGGAGGCATGGTTTTTATTTTATTTCAATTTTTTTGTTATTTTGATACGTTGATGCTTTAATCATGCCTTTCCTAGTAGTGGTATCATAGCCTCCCTTGGCTCGTTTTAATGCAAAGGTATGTCTTGTTATTTTTTAATTCTAATTCTAATTGGATGTGAGGTATTTGGAAAAGAGAAAGTAAGTGTTAAATTTCAATTATGTTTTAAAGTAGTTTATCACATATTCGAGTTTTGATTTTTAATACTTATTTGTTTCAGCAACTAATCTTGTTTAAGTGTCTCAATTTTTCAGAACAATATGTGCATGAGATGCCCAAAAAGGTTCGACAAGAAAGGATTTGAATGGGAAACAAGATGAGGTTTAGTGATAGAATTTGATTCTGTCTAGATATGCATATAGTTCGATTTTCAATTTTTAACAAGGGCCTAAAAGCCTCTAAAAATTCTGAAAATATTTGGAAGTAATCTACATTGAAAGTGTTTCAATATGATTAGCAGCTAAAAAAGGTTAAGGAAAGGCCATGAAATCATGGTTGAAATCGTTGCTGCTAATAGTAGTTTCAGGTCACAGTTCTGGCTAAGAAGTCATCTTCAAAAAGTCCTAAAATCATGCAATTGTTGTACCTTTTTGGATAAATTTTGAACCTTGAATATGTTCAAAAGATTCCTAGAACGATTACTAAAGTTAAGGGATTTTTGCCATCATAATGCCACATATGCAACCCAAAAACAACAGCTATGTACATAATACATGGGCTACGTTTCTTGGGGGTTTTGAGAAGATAAATCAAGTCCAAAAATTAACAAATTTTAATATGGAAAGGTTCCATATGTTAACTAATCATTATTAAAATTTAGGAATTAAATTCCCTGATTTGGTGCCACATCAAGCCACAAAATGTGACTGCTGCAATGTTGCCAAAATTTTGTGAAGTCATGGTTTTTGGGATTTTAGTGTCCATATTTGCAGCCTAAATTGGTGTAATTCAAAACACTAATTCGCTAAACAATATCTTATGGAAAAGTTCTAGAAAGATAAATTTTGATATATTTAAATTACGAAATTTGATTCCTCAAAATAGGGATATTAGAATATAATTAATCACATCCATAAATTTAGGAATTTGATTCCTACAAATATGGAAGTGTGATAAATATGGACAAGATAAATATCATGAATTAAAATCCTTCTTTTAAAAAGTGAAATTTGAATAGGACACTTAAATATAATTAAAGATAATGTTGTCTTAAATATTATATTTAAATTATATAATTAGATTAGATAATTGAAGACACATAATTTTTTATTTAAAAAGATTACTAAAAATTACTTAAAATGTTTAAAGATTACAAATTAAAAATGTTTTAATTTGTAATAATATTTTAATTCTAATCCTAATGAGATGAGGAATGGATAATATTACTAGTACTGATTAGTAAAGACTTTCCATATATGGAAAACTATTTTCATACGTGGAAATAAAAAATGAACTCGAAATTAGTTGCACAATAATTTCGGATGCCTCATATGATTAACATTTAGAATAAGACATAGTTTTAATTTTATGTTCATATGGATAGATGAATATGGATGATTATGGACTAGGCCTAAAATGATTGTAGATGTAAGGTTAAATTTTATCATGGCATTTATTTATTAAATTGGGTCTGCGTACCTTGCCTTTCTCTTGATTTTCAGATATTGTAAAATTCTTTAGTCATCTAACTCCCCTCGGATGTACCACAAGGTTTTTTTACTAAAATGTAATTAGTTACATATAAGTGTAGAATTAGGATTAGTTTAGAAGTTATTTTACAATTTGAAGATGAAGACTTAAAAATGCCATGAAGATACAAGGAGGAAGATTACAATATGTTGTACATTATCTCCTAGGTTTGGCAAAGCTAATTTCCTTCTATGGCTCAAGGAAATTAGTATAGATAAAATCCATAATGATCCAAAGTAGAATGCATGTGATAAATTTATTTTATGCCATTTAATAAATGCTATGTGATCCAAAGTAGTATGCATGAGATAGATTTATTTATGCAATTAACAAACACTATGCAAGCAAAGATGAAACCTTAACTAAGACAAAAATAAGAAAATTCCTTGGTAAATATTGAGTCACAT
>NW_018397273.1:2820153-2833707 GCF_002168275.2 Theobroma umbraticum
ATTAAGTTGCCTTCCACCATATATCAAGCTAACCTGGCAGCTCTTTTAATTGGAGACTTGTTGAGCACACTCAAGGTCACACTTTTACATGAGTATGTTTGAGCTTGGAAACTTGATTATTATGGAAACTAGAGGTAATGGCTAGGCGAAATATATATGATATGTTTAGGTAATGTGTTATCACCTAGCTGATCTAGGAGTTGTATAGAGATTCAATTAGTAAGCTTAGTTACCTATCTAATCCACCTATCATGATTTGTTGAGCACACTCAAGGTCATGATTAGAATGAATAAGGATCCTAACCCACTAAGAGAATCCTTGTAGAGATCGTTTAAGGTGATATGGATGGTTATCATCTTAAAGAAAATAGTAAGAGCAATCAATTTGAGATTTATTATCGCATCTTAATTGATTATAATAAATGATTTGTTGGCTTCATAATTTTTTGATGATAATAAAACATTTCCACTCATTAATGTCTAACTTTACTACTTAAGTGTGCAGGATGAAAGTGTATGTCAATAACCAATTAATCACTAGAAAGCAAATATCAAAACTTATTAGAATAAAGAGTTACAAATGAACCATAAACAAAGGCCTCTTAGTCGGATAATCAAAGGAGTTAGCTAAAATTCAAAAGTGAAGTTGGCCGGTTAAAAGGCAGTAAGCTCATAGTCAGTTAAAGCCTTACTTAATCAATTAAGAAAGTAAAGTAGATTGTGAGACAGAAAACACATAATCAACTATGAAGCATGGTTAGTCAACTAAGAGCTCATTGCTAGAGACTTCAATTACAAGAGAGAGAGAACTTAATTGACTGAAAAGCATGGTTAGTCAACTAAGAGCTCACTGCTAGAGAATTCAATTACAAGACAAAGAAGACTTAATCAACTAAGAAGTATGGTTAGTCAACTAAGAGTACTCTGTTTGAAAATTTGAATTTGAATGATTGAAGATAGACTAATAGCTAGAATTGACTCTAAACTATTTTCAATGGTCTAAAGTTGTCAACATCTATCAGAGTTGATCTTTCAAGTATAAAAGACCACCCCAACAGCTCAGAAGAAGATTAGATACTTCTAAGATCAAAAAGATCTCAAAAATTGGAAAAAACTTTTTCCATCCTCTTTGCACTTCACTCCAATCTTTGTAATAGAGTTTAACACTTCATCTTGTACCATTTAAATTAGGTTAGTGATCATAGGTACTTCCTTATATCTATACTTGTTGGTTACTTAGAGTGTGCTAGTCACTCTAAAGGGATTAATCAAGCTTGGGTTAGCTTGATTGGTTTTATAGGTTCTAACTCAGCCTTGGAAAAGTTAGATTTAGGTTTTGGTTGATCCCGGGAAAAACCATTGTTAAAGGTTGTGGCTGAGCTTGTGAAAAGCCATTGTAAAAGCTTAGTGGAAGCTTGAAAATTTCACTAATTAGAGTGATTTGGTTTGAAAATCCTTGATTGGAAGATCAAAGTAGTGGATGTAGGTCAAAGAAACTAAACCACTATAAATCTTTGTGCATTGTCTAGCCTTTTTAATTTTTCATTTCATTATTGTTTAAATCATTTATTCATCTTGCATTTAACTATTCATCATTAACCTTTAACTAGACCTCAATTAGAAGTTAAGTTTTGTGACATTCAAAAAATACTATTCACCCCCCTCTCACACACATCTTTAGGACCAACAAGTGGTATCAAAGCCTAACCTTTATTCTTAAGGCTTAACATAATAAGGGAGATCCAAATTGCTCTTCAAAAATCTGTTGTTATTGAGGGACAGTCCATAAGTAGACCACCTCTGTTTGATGGATCAAACTACCCTACTAGAGCATTAAAATGTCTATTTACATAAAGGCAATAGATTATGAAATGTGGGATGCCATCACTAATGGAACTTTTACCCCCTTCGACCATAAATGTTTTGACCAATGAAATAATTCCTAAGCCAAGGGTTGAATGGACTGAAACTTAAACAAAAAAGGTTCAAACAAACTTTAAGGCAATAAATACTCTACATTGTGCCTTGACTCCCATTGAATTTAACAAAGTGTCCAACTATACCACTGCCAAACAAGTTTACGACAAACTTAGAATTATCCATGAAGGGACTTCACAAGTGAAGCAGTTCAAAATAGCTCTCCTAACTCGCAACTATGAAATATTCAAGATAGAACCTGGTGAAGATATCACCAGCTGCTTAATAGGTTTACTAACATTACCAATAAACTTAGTCAGTTAGGTAAGCCAATTCCTAAACATAAAATTGTCAAAAGACTTTTTAGAAGCCTACTTAAAAATTAAAAGTCCAAAGTGACTGTTATTCAAGAGGCTAAGGACTTAAATGTCATCACTCTTGATGCAATCAGTGGCTTTCTTTTCACTCATGAGCTGGAGCTTAAAGAACAAGAAAAAAAAGACAAGAGAGAAGCAAAAGAAAGGAATAAAAGCATTGCTTTAAAAACAAGCACTCTTGAAGAAGAATTAGATAATTTATCATGTGATAATAATGAAGAGTTGGCCATGGTAGCAAGAAGATTCAAAAAACTTATGGGATAAATAGATAAAAGACTGGTTAATGAAAACTACTAAAGATATCAAAGTTCTTCATGGAAAATCAAAAATAAAAATAAGTCCAACAAGAAGCAACATGTTATATGTTTTGAGTGCAAGAAATCTAGACACTTTAAATCAGAATGTCCCTTACTAAAGGAGGAAACTCCCAAGAAAAATAGAAAATCAAAGAAAGCTATGGTGGTTGCAACTTGATTTGATAATGATGTTTCAAGTTCAGAAATTAAAGAAGAGAAAGTAGAACAAAGAGGAAACCTACGTCTGATGGGCAAAGATGATGAATATGACGTATCTTCTGATCTTTATGTTATTTCAATTGAAGAGTTTCAAGAAGAATATGAATGCCTCTATGATGAGTTTGAAAAACTTGCATCAAAATATAATGCTTTAAAAAGAAAGACTACAACTTTGTTTTTGACTAAAGAAATTTTCTTCAAACTAAACTAGAACACTATAGAACAGATTTTGAAGTTTTAAAATTGGAACTTGAAAACATAACTAATGCACTGTAAAATGCAATTGATGAAAACATTGCTCTTAAGAGTTTGAGAAAAAATACATCAAGAAGAAACACAAACTTTAAGAGAAATTCTGATGGTTTCTCATCTAGATGTTATGTTTGTGACAAAATAGGTCATCTTTCTTATGATTGTTATAGAAAAAAGAGCTCTCAAAGAACAAATATGATTTAGGTACCAAAAGCCTCCTATGTAGCAACCAACCTTCAAGGACCCATCAAGGTATGGATACTTGTTAAGAAAAATTGTAAATTTGTCTTGCAGGTTGAGCCAAATTGAGAAGACATATGTTTAAAAGCTTAACTAAAGCAGAAGCAACCAGGGTACATGGATAATGGCTGCTTAAGACATATGATAGGAAATGAAATGCTATTTGTTCAATTGGATAAGAAAAAAAGAGGCACTGTATCATTTGGAGATTACTCAAAAGGCAAAATTCATGGTATAGGAACTATTGGTAAGAATTCTCATGCTCAAATTAATCATGTATTGTTTGTTACAGGCTTAAAGCACTATCTATTAAGTATCAGTCAACTGTGTGACAAAGGCATGAAGGTTTGTTTTGATTCATATAAATGTGAAGTTATCAATATTAGTACTAACAAAATTTCATTCACAACAAAGAATAAAAAATATGTATGATATATTTCCTGAAGATCTTGAGTTATATTGTGAGACATGTCTTATGGTAAATGATGAAAATGATAGTTGGTTATTATATAGAAGACTTGGACATGTAAGCATGCATACCATCTCAAAACTAAAGAGAAAAAACTATTTATTGGATTGTCTAAACTTAAATTTGAGAATGATTAAATTTGTGAGGCTTGCCAATTAGGGAAACAAGTTAGAACATTGTTCAAAGCCAAAAAGATTATTTCAACTTTTAGACCCCTTGAATTGTTGCATATTGATCTATTTGGTCCAATCAACATAACTAGCTTAGGAGGTAAATCATATGGTTTTGTGATAGTTGATGACTATTCTAGATATACTTGAGTCTACTTCCTTGCTCAAAAATATGATGCACTACCTACATTTCCAAATCATTGTAAGAGATTTCAGAATGAAAAAGGACTTCTCATTGTTGGCATTATAAGTGATCATGGAGGTGAGTTTGAAAGAGATGATTTTGAAAACTTTTATAATGAAAAGGGGTTGGATCACAACTTCTCTGCACCTAGAACACCTCAACAAAATGGGGTTGTTGAGAGAAAAAATCAAACTTTAAAAGAAATGGCTTGAACCATGCTTTGTAAAAATAATTACCAAAGTATTTTTAGGCAGAAGCTGTCAATACAACAACCTATATTTTAAACAGAGTTTCAATAAGGGCCATGATATCTAAAACTCCCTATGAATTATACAAAGGAATAAAACTAAACATTTCTTATTTTAGAAGTTTTAGCTGTAAATGCTTTGTTTTGAACAATGGAACACATTTTCTTGACAAATTTGACGCTAAGAGTGATGAGGCAATATTTCTAGGGTATGCATTGAACTCAAAAGCTTATAAAATTATCAACAAAAGAACTTTAACAATTGAAGAATCCATTCATATAGGTTTTGATGAAACTAATACTTTGCAAAAGAAAGTCTTTGTTGATGATAATGATGCAGAGGACTTTGAGAGACAAATGGAAGAAATGAGCCTCGAGAACAAGAAAAACATTGAAGAAACCTCTTTTGGAAGGTAAGCAGAAGCTCCATCATTAGAAAATCTATAAAAGGTTGAAAGTTAACATAATGAGTTTTTAAATAGGTGAAAATATGTCAAAGATCACCCATAAGAGTAGATTATTGGTGATCTTTCAAAAAGAGTTAAAACCAAAAAAGGAGAAACATGTGAATACTCAACTTTCATTTTTCAAATTGAGCCTAAAAATTTTAAAGAGGTAGAAAAAGAAGAAAGCTGGATGTTAGCTATGTAAGAAGAACTTGAACAATTTGAAAGAAATAAAGCATGAACATTGGTTTTGAGGCCATTCAATCACCTAATTGTTGGCACAAAGTGGGTGTTCAAAACCAAGGTAGATGAACAATGTAATGTGATAAGAAACAAAGTTAGGCTAGTTGCTCAAAGATATAATCAGGAAGGAGGTATTTACTATGATGAAACCTTTGCTCCTATTGCTAGGATAGAAGCCATAAGATTATTGCTTGTATTTGCTTGTTTCATAAATTTCAAATCATTTCAAATGATGTGAAAAGTGCATTTTTAAATAGTCTTATTCAAGAAGAAGTTTATGTCAAACAACCTCCCAGGTTTAAAGATTTTAAAAAACCTACTTATGTTTTCAAATTGCATAAGGTCTTATATGGGTTAAAACAAGGTCCAAGAGCTTGGTATGAAAGACTCTCAAAATTCTTAGTTGAAAAAAGGTACATTAGAGGAAGTATTGAAACAACACTGTTTATTGAGAAATACTTGAATGATTTAATTATAGTTCAAATTTCTGTTGAGGATATTATATTTAGTGCTACTAATGAAGCTTTGTATAAGAACTTTGCTGAAAATATGCAAGGTGAGTTTGAAATGAGCATGATGGGTGAACTAAAATTCTTTCTTGGCCTTCAAAGCAAACAATGTGAGGATGGTATCTTTATCAATCAAGAAAGATACATTCAAGAAATGTTGAAAAAGTTTGATGTGCTGAGGCTGAAGTCAATCAACACACCGATGAGTCACTTTACCAAGCTTGATAAAGATGAAAAAGCAAAGAGTGTTGATCAAAAGCTTTATAGAGGTATGATTGGCTCTTTGCTCTACTTAACTGCTAGCAGACTTGACATACAATTTAGTGTATGCTTGTGTCCACGTTTTTAATCACATCCTAAAGACTTAACAAATGTAAAAAGAATCTTTAGGTACCTTTTGGACACACAATTTAGGATTATGGTATAGAAGAGGATCATTTTTTAGTTTTATTAGATACTCTGATCTTAATTTTGCTGGAAGTAAAATAGATAGGAAAGCCCCAGTAGTACCTGTCAGTTTCTTAGAAATATGCTTGTATCTTGGTCAAGTAAAAAAAAAACTCTATTACACTCTCAATAGCTGAAGCTGAATATATTTCCTTAAGTAGTTGTTGTGCTCAAATTATATGGATTAAGCAACAATTAAAAGATTCTAGAGTAACCATGCATAATATACCCATATTTTGTGATAACACAAGTACTATAAACATATAAAAAAATCTAGTTCAACACTCTAGAACCAAGCACATTGAAATTCGATATCATTTTATTCGTGATCATGTGCTTAAGGGGGACATTAAGATTGAATTTGTCAGCATCTTGCATCAATTATCTGATATCTTTGCCAAATCCTTAAATGAGCAAAGATTTTGTGAAATTAAGAGAAATCTAGGAATGTTTAATGTAACAGAGTTTTAGGTAAATCTTTTGAGTTCTTCTTTTGTAAGATAGTAGAACCTTAATTGATTAAGAGAATCGCTTAGCTGATTAAAAATGTTTTGTGCTGATTTTTTTATTCAAAATGCTTGACTTAGTCAGTCAAATGTAAAACTTAATTAGCTAAGGAACTGAAATAACAAAAAAAAATTTAATAATAACGTAAAATATTTAAGGTAAAAGAAAAGGATAACGGGAGAAAAGGAAAAGAAACTGTCTAATTGAAAACAAATATTGGGCAAAAAATTTTAAATTTTGAAAAACATATGTCTGGCCTCTTTTTAAGAGGAAAATTAAAATCCTTTCTTAACTCCATACATTCTCTCTGCACTCTCTCTTTCTTATTTAATTGCTTCTCTTAAAATCGAAACCTTATATCTTAAACTCTCCAAACCCTAAGTTTGAAGTTGTCAAAAATGATGGCAAAATCTTCACTACCAAGTGACATTTTGGAAAAGAAGAAAAGGAAATGTCCCATGGAAGATAGTCCACCATCCAAGGTTCAAAAGAAAGGGAAGAAGAATAAGCTATTTTCAGTAATTAAAAAAGCAGGGAGGAAATAGAGAAAGAAAGCATCGACATCAAAGAAAGAGATGAAAAAATGGAAAATCCAACAAAAAAGGTAATTTTTCATCTTCAAAATTTAGGATTGAGATTCATGAGGAAAGATTTAGGAAAATAGAGAATGCACCCATCTCTTATGGAAAATACATTGATTGGGATAGTTTAATTGAAGTTCTAAAAATCAAAGAAGGTTTGTCGGAGTACTTTGAAGAGATACAATGGAGGAAATTAAGTGTTTCTAGAACTTATAGTGCTAGTCTTGTTAGAGAATTCTACTCTGGCATTGCATTAGATAAAATTGAGCTTGATGATTCAGAAGACTTTTTTTAGAATGATATTAATGATCCGGGAAATTCGCTGAATATTGAGAGTAATGAGGAAAGGTATGAAATTCTAGAGGAATATGATCCCTCTAGGGTCTTCAGTCAAATTGGTCTTCTTTCTTGAAATTATCACTGAAAAAAGAAAGATACTTTTTCAGAAGCTATGCAAGTTTTATCAAGAGTCCACAAACTAGGATCCTGCACTACTTTATTGCCTCAACAGCTCACGGAAGAAGCGGTAGCTTTACCTATGTAAGTCTTTAAGATGTGTGGCTAATGGAGCATGCATTCAATGCAACTCCCTTCAATCTTGGAAGATTTATAATTGAAAGAATGAAAGGAACCTGTTCTGTTGATAAAGTTAATTTGGCTTATGGAAAACTAATCATTTCTCTAATAAAGAAAAAGGGAATTTGGAACACCAGATATTACATGGATCAAGTTAAGAGCAGAGATCAAGCCACCCACTTAGGAAGTTTATCAAATATGTGGTATAAACTTGAAGGAGAAATATTCATCAAAACTTCCAAAGACACCTTAAGGGATGAGTATCCCACCTCTGCTCAGACAAAGGCAACTCCTTCTTAAATCTCAAATTAGATGATTTTGAATTTATTACTCATAATTAATGGGAAGCTTACTAATCAGTATGAGAAAATTCAAAAAATTTAAGATAATTTGCAAAAGCTACAAATTTATGAAAGAAAAAGGATAATCACCACTTGGTCCTGCAATTGAAGGTACCTCAATAGCCCCAAGTCTGACACCAGTAGGATAAACTATTGAGAATCCTGCTTCTCAAACTGAAAGTGATGAACCTGATCCTGCTCTAGTAAAAGAATAGCTTATTCTTGAACTTGGTGTTGAAGAAGAGTACCTAGAGTATACAAAAGTGATTGGATCTCAACTAAATGATGAAACACAAAAAGCTAAGTCATCTTCAACAAATTCTAGAGGAGTTTGAATTATGGATGTCTTTCACCAGATGGTAAGGGAAGAGAAGTAGAAAAAGAAGCAACAAGAGGCAGAACACAGAAACCAACTTCTGTAAGAACTTCTCCTAAATCAATTCACACCATAGGTAGAAGTGTACCCACAGACAAAGTGAAAGGGAAAGCGGTTGCATCTACGCAGGGTAGACCCAAACTTACTAAAAAAGACAAAAAGACAATGGCAACAAAAACTAAGTTCCTCAAAAGAAGAATGTCTTCCAAATTGGCTAACAAAGCTAGATCCTTAGTCAAATCCACTAGCCAAGATCCTCTTCAAATCTTAAACTCTCCTTCCCCTGATTCCTCTCCCAAACCCTTCAATGTTCACTTTGAAACTGATGAATTCACCTCCTTTGACTTTTCTTGGACCAGCAAACTAACTTTACTTTGCTGATGACAAAAAGGGAGAATAAAGTTGAAGTAACAATATAATAATTTAGGAATCTGATTCTAATGATGTTTAGTTGTTTATGACATTCTGCTATGTTGATTGCTGATGGTTAGGATTTTGGATGTTCATAACTATGTTTTTGTTATGTTATTTTGTTATCTGTTTTGGCATGTTAATGACATTTGGAATTATAATGGATATGATCTGTTGATGGTGATATGTTAATGATATTTGGTTATAATATGGATATATTTTGTTACTTACTACTGATTGTTTTGCAAGCTTGTATGAATATATTTTGTTAAATGTCTAAATGGATGCCTGTATTTTCTTTAAGAAATAGATAAAAATTAGCTAGCCTGTTAAGTTGGATAACAAAATAATTTGAAAAGATCATGCATACATTAAGGGGAGCACACTCAAGCGAGAAATTCCTCATCTTGTGTAGTAAGAAAAGAACTAATAGACACTATGATAACCAAGGAATGTTTTGCCATCATCAAAAAGGAGAAGATTGTTGGCTCCATAAGTTTTTTATGATAATAAAACATTCCCACTCATTAATGTCTAACTTTACTACTTGAGTGTGTAGGATGAAAATGCATGTCAATAACAAATTAATCACTAGAAAGCAAATATCAATACTTATTAGAATAAGGAGTTACAAATGAGCCAGAAAACAGAAGCCTCTTAGTCAAATAATCAAGGGAGTTAGTCAACCAAAATTCAAAAGTGAAGTTGGTCAATTTAGAAACAATAAACTCATAGTCGATTAAAGCCTTAACCGATTAAGAAAGTAAAACAGATTGTGAGATAGAAAAGACGTAGTGCACTAAGAAGTGTGGTTAGTCAACTAAGAGCTCACTACCAGAGACCTCAATTACAAGACAAAAAGAACTTAATCGACTAAAAAGTATGGTTAGTCAACTAAGAGCTCACTGTCAGAGAATTTAATTACTAGGCAGAGAAGACTTAATCAACTAAGAAGTATGATTAGTCAACTAAGAGCACTCTGTCCGAAAATTTGAATTTTAATGATTAAAGATAGAGTAACGGTTAGAATTGACTCTAAACTGTTTCCAATGGTCTAAAGCTGTCAACATCCATCGTAGTTGATTTTTCAAGTATAAAAGACACCCTCAATGGCTAAGAAGAAGATTAGATTTCTATGATAAAAAAGAGCTTAAAAATTGAAAAAAACTTTTTCCATCCTCCTTGCGCTTCACTTCAATCTTTGTAATAGAGTTTAGCACTTTATCTTGTACAATTTAGATCAGGTTAGTGATCATAGGTACTTCTTTATATTTGTACTTTTTGGTTACTTAGAGTGTGCAAGTCACTTTAAGGGGATTAATCAAGCTTGGGTTAGATTGATTGGTTTTCTATGTTTTAAATTAGCCTAAGAAAAGTTAAATTTGGGTTTTGGTTGATTCCGAGAAAAGCCATTGTTAAAGGTTGTGGCTGAGCCTATGAGAAGCCATTGTAAAAGCTTGGTGGAAGCTTGAGAATTCCATTGATTATAATGATTTGGTTTAAAAATCATTGATTGGAAGATTAAGGTAGTGAATGTAGGTTAAAAGACCAAACCACTATAAATCTTTATGCATTCTCTACCCTCTTTTAGTTTTCATTTCATTCTTCTTTAAATCATTCATTCATCCAACATTTAACTTTTCATCATTGACCTTTAACTAGCACCCAATTAGAAGTCAAGTTTAGTGACATTCAAAAAGTGTTATTCACCCCCTTCTAGCACACATCTTTGAGACCAGCATTATTACTCATAAATGCTCTTTAGATGTCTAGGCTGTTAGAATGTGAATACACATTACTTTGTGTGCCATACTTAATGTCATCATGAAATTTGTTCCAAAATGTTTGAATTGGTATATCAAGTTGAGAAACATTCTCAAATATCTATTAAGAATAGATGTCATTAAGGAAGATATCCTTGCCTTCTTGACAAGGTCAAATAATGGAAAACTTGTAGAAGTTTCACCTTTAACCATGTATATGATTGAAGTAAATCTATTTACTATTGTTTCGTTATCATGTGTATTAGATACTAGATGTGGGTCACCCTTATGTAATGACATGAAGGTGTTTGAAATGAGTAAAAGATTAATAAAAGGAGAAGTGGTCATAAGAGTAGGAAATGGAGCAAAGGTTGCTACATTGACTATGGGGACAATTACCATACCTTGACCTTCTAGGTTGATCTTTGAATCAAGAGACTACTACTATGTTCTTTCCATATCTCGAAATATCATATCTATGTCATACTTGGCATTATATGATGATATTGAATTTTGCATTAAGGGTGATTATTGTTCTTTCTTAAATGGAGAGATGCATTATGGTGTAAGGACACATTCGAACGATCTCTATATTCTTGATCCTGAGAGACCCATATTCAATATAGAGGTCAAGAAAGCAAAGAAGGATGATCCAAAACTATCGTACATTTGGCACTGTAAGCTAGGACACATTAATGAGACTCACTAAACCAAGTTACACAAATAAGGTTTCATCGATCCATTGAATTATGAATCTTATGGAACAAGTGAGTGTTGTCTCCTTAGTAAGATAAGCAAGTCACCTTTCACCAAGAAAGGTGAATGAGATGGGGTGTTACTATGACTTGTACATTCGGATATCTATGGCCTTACGAATACTAGTGCTAGAGGAGGATACTCCTACTTCATCACCTTCACAGATGACCATTCTCGCTATGGTTATGTATATTTGATGAAATTTAAATATGAATCCTTTGACAGGTTTAAAGAATACAAAGCGAAGGTTGAGAAACAAGCTTGGAAGAGTATTGTCACTTTTATATCTGATCAAGGAGAAGAATATCTTAGCCAAGAGTTTCAAGATTATTTAAAAAAGAATAGAATTCTTGCACAATGGACTCCTCGAGGGACTTCATAGCACAATGGGGTGTTTGAGAGAAGGTATTGAACATTATTGAACATGATTCGATCCATGATGAGTCATGTATATCTTCCAATATCTTTCTAGGGATATGCCTTAGAAACTGCTACTTGCATGCTGAACCAGGTTCCTACCAAATCAGTTGATAAGACACCATATTATATATGGAGTGGGAAAAGACCCAACTTGTCTTATGATAGGATTTGGAGATGTACTACTTATGTGAAGCATACAATGTCTCATAAGTTGGAAGCAATATCAAACAAATGTAAATTTGTGGGATATCCTAAATAAGCACATGGATATTATTTCCATAATCCCACTGAGCAAAAGGTGTTTGTCTCAAGGTATGCCACTTTCCTTGAGAAAGAGTTTAAATGAAAGGGCTAGTGGGAGTAAAGTTGTACTCGAAGAATTTTGAGACACACAAATTGACATTCCATTGGAACTTTAGCTTGAGATTGTGACATCTGATGTACAACCACAATCTTGAAAGGCACAACCACTCAAAAGGTCTAGTAGAATATTTCAAGTGGTAGCCAAAGGTTACAAACAAAGATAAGGTATTGACTTTGAAGAAACCTTTTCACTAGTTGCTATGCTTAAATCCATTAGGATTTTGCTTGCAAGTGCTGCATATTATGATTATGAAATATGGCAAATGTATGCAAAAACTGCATTCCTTAATGGAAACTTGCAAGAGAAATTGTACATGACAAAACGTGAATGTTTTATATCCAATGCTAATGCTAATAAGGGGTGCAAGCTTCAAAAGTTCATTTATGGACTGAAGCAAGCTTATCGGAGTTGGAACATCTATTTTGATGAAGCTATAAAAGGGTCATCAAAAATGAGGATGAACCGTGTGTCTATGAAAAGGCTAAAAGGAATGCCATAATTTTCTTAGTGCTCTATGTTGATGACATATTGCTCATAGGAAATGATATACCATTGCTGCAATTAATGAAACTTTGGTTGTCTAAACAATTCTCCATGAAGGATTTGGGAAAAGCAACCTACATTCTTGGAATAAAGATCTATAGAGATAGATTTAAAAAGATGCTAGGTTTTTCTTAATCCATATACATAAACAAGGTGCTAAAGAGGTTTAGCATGATGGAGTCCAAGAAGGGAAAGTTGCCTATGTCACAACGCATCTATCTCTCTAAGGACATGTGTCCAAAGAATAAAGAGGAGAGAAATCGCATGGATAAGATCCCATATGCTTTAGTAATAAGATTTATCATGTATGCGATGCTTTGCATTAACTCAGATGTATCTTATGCTTTAAGTGTCACGAGTAGATACCAAGCTAATCTTAATGAAGGTCACTAGATAGCTATGGAAAACATCTTGAAGTACTTACGAAGAACAAAGGATGTATTTCTAGTTCATGAAAGAGGTGAAGTCTAAGTTAGGTGTTATACAGATACAAGCTTTCAAACTAACAAAGATGATAACAAATCACAAAGTGGATATGTGTTCACAATCAATAAAGGTGTAGTGAGTTGGAAGAGTTTTAAACAAGAGAAGACTACAAATTCTACAACGGTGGCCAAATACATCTCTGCGTCTGAGGCAGTGAAAGAGGTAGTTTGGATTAAGAAGTTCATTACTAAACTAGATGTGGTTCCTAGCATTATTAACCCAATACCTTTGTATTGTGATAACAATGGAGCTATTGTACAACCAAAGGAACCAAGGTCTCATAAAAAATCCAAACATGTATTGCGACGTTACCATGTGATCAAGGAAATCGTTGGAATAGGAGACATTTGCATAGAACATATTGTTAGTTAAAATTCTACTACTCAAGTATACGTATCGAATAGACAGTATATT
>NW_018397273.1:2833807-2855402 GCF_002168275.2 Theobroma umbraticum
TAAGCTCCCAAAATGAGTCAAAATAACTCTATATAATAGAGTTATCACATATACCCATTGAGGATAAACTTACTGATTTTTTCACTAAAGCACTATCCCAACAAAAGCATAACCATCATGTTGAGAACATAGGTTTAGATACATAGGTAATTGGCTTTAGTGTTAGTGGGAGATTGTTCGTATAAACCCTATAAACCAATCTGTGGTTGTATTGGAATTGCAATTTTGAGATATTCATGTATGACATTTTGTTATTCATAATAACTTTGAGGTAGTTTTTATCCATAAGTTTGTACTTATATAGATAAAGCCCACGGAACTATATATGCCTTGCAAAGGAATAGTATTTGGATACAATTATGAGATCTTTATGCATCAAAGCATTGTTCCTAAAAGTTCTTGATCATTGTATTATTGAGATATGGCATCAATAATGTGCAAAGATCGACACATGTTATGTTCTTTACTTGTAAAGTAAGCAATCACTTTTATAGGTTGAAGTATAGAAATACTTGGAACTAGCATGTGGGGGCTTGCCATGGGAGACCAAGTTTACTAAACATGACCCACCATGAGAAGTGCATTTGGTACCTCACTCAAGTGTCTATGCAATACTTCTCATGTGTTAGTTGTGTAACTACTCCCTAGACTTGAGACACTACGTTGTCTTGTATGTGAAGCACTATGCTTTGATTTCATCCCTGCAGGTGTCTAACCAAAGATACCAGAACAAGATGTTTTCGAGTATAGTATGAAGCATATGAAGGCAAATGAGTGGTCAAGATAGAAATCATCACCTCAAGTGATTCAAAGGGAAATATCTCATTAGTTCTTGGTTGACAATAGCTTAATCATATCCTTGGTCAAGGTAATTAAGAGATTATGAAATGAGTTTCATAAATCTCCATAAAGCTAATAATCTAACTGCAAGAACAAATATGACTCTTCTAACAATTGGGTTGCCATGATTGATAACTCTATGATGTAGAGTTATTTGAGCTTAATTTTGATAATAATGTAGCTTAGTTCTTGTAATAATGCATAGAAATTAATAGGTTTTATTTAATTATTTTCAATTAGTTATTTTAGGTGAGTCAATCTAATCGTGGTTAATTTTATGCTTAATTTGGTAATAATATGGTTTAGATAGGTTGTTATTAATTTATTTGTGCTTTTATAGGTGTTTGAAAGAAGAATTGTAGTAACAGAAAGAGAGCAATTTCAAGGTGCAGACTTTTCCTACACAAGTTTCGGTATTTGAACCATAAGCAATTCTTAGACCATTGGAAAGATAAGAATGAAAGCAATAAATTTGATGTTTACCACTTAATCTAGTTCAGCATGAAAAGTGGTCAAAAATCTTGTCAAAGTTTATGTACTGTAGTAGTCCTACAGCAATTACGATTTTTGTAATTAATTGGACAAGGCTGCGACCTACATGGTCTGGTGAGGAAATTCTAGCTGACATTGACTTCTTTCTCCACCCAACTTAGCCTAACTTCAAAGCATATAAAAACAACCTTTTGGAAGACTTTTGAAAGGAGAAAAAATGAAGAAACACTAGATTAACAATTGAGAGTCAAGCCACAGAGTCATTGAAGCTAAGAAGAATTTGAAGGATTCAAGGAGATTTGAAGATCAAGAATACAACTCTTAAGTTTTTCTATCTTTTCTTTTATTCTCTTATTTTCTTGGCTTTGTTTTTATTGTTTAAAATTTATTCAATGATGATGTGACTTAATGGGGAATTGAATTTTTAATCTAAGATTATGATTGAACTTATTATGTAGTCTGAATTATTTATCTGTCTTTTATTTATGTTTGATAGATTTAAGTTTATTTTATTTTGTTCTTAATACTTCTAGTTGACTGGCCACCAATTAGATTGAATTGGAAATCTAGTTTAAACTTTGACAAAGGAGATTTAGGTAAACCTTGAATAGAATAGCATATGATTGAATATACATAATTGATTAGGTAGTTTAATTTGCATATAAGGTAGATATACACCTATAAGCCATACGTAGTCAAAATTAGAGCACAAACTTAATGAATCTTTCTTCAATATAATTTGCATAGACATATGGTAAATTAATTAGGACAGGTATTTTTATGAGAAACTCAATAGAGACTTGTAAATAATTTAAGACTCTAGGTTAGTAACTTGATCCATTAAATTGAATTAAGAGAGAGACAATATTCAGATAAAGTATTGAGGGATATCACAATCTTAGGTTTGGTAATCACTAAAAGTTAATAAAGTAAATTTGATAATAGATTTTATATTAGTTTTAGTTTTAGTTATTAGTTTAATAGTTTCAAATCTTTCTTTTCAATTTTAATTGTTTAGATAAAATTAGGGTGTGCTAATTTTAGTAGTTAGCAATAAAGATTAATTCAATTCTCTAAGGGATCGACACTCTACTCATCTCTATATTATCTTTGCGATACGTGCACTTGCGTGAGTAAAAAATTAAGCATATGTTATTTCATCTAGGGCCTACACTAAACTCTTTCTCTCTCTCAATTCTGTTTACTTTACTTTATCAATCTAATTGGTGGCCAATCAATCAGATGCATTAAGAATAGGATTGAAATAAACAACTCAAACGCTCTCAATCATAAGCAAAATAGAGTATTAAAATTCAAACTACATGTTGGGTTCAATTGCAATTCTAGATAAGAAATTAGTTCCTCATAACAACTAAAAACATCATCCAAATAAGTTTAACCATCAATACAAAACACAGAAAGTGTAAAAAGAACTAATGAAGAAAAGGAACTAGGATTTGTCAAAACTACGATCTTTAATCTTCAAAAGTTTTTCTTTACTTTCTTGCTTGCTTGAAAACAATTTTTTTTTCAAAAAAAACCTTTCGTTTTATTGTGTCTTTCGATTACCTCAAAAGTGCCTTTAGATAAGCTCCAAAAAGACCTAATTTGAGTCAAATTTGGAATCAAAACATCCGAGATATTACGTCAGTCCATGGCCTCGCTTTCCTAGTGTCGTGACGCGTAACTTGCTGTCTCTCAGTATCCTCTCTACTGCACTCGATCAACTTGTGACATTAATTGGACTTCTAGACAGAGAGTTATGCTCAAAATACTAAAACTTGTACGAGAACAGCACATGGCCATTCATGCACTCTTCTTCACCAATTGAAGTTGTTTTAATTGTACACCTACAAAAGCATAAAACTAACTCAATAATAACTAAAATAAAAACAAATTATCATCAAACTAAAATAAAATAACCTAAATTAAATCAATCCAACATGGTTTACTAAACTAAGAAAAATAACTAAAAATATCTAATTCATAAACTAAATCTTAAGAACTTAGTCAATTAGTAGTCAAAATATGAGAAAATAACTCCATAAAATAGAGTTATCACACCCCAAAACTTAAGATTTTACTAGTCCTTGAGCAAAATAGAAAAGAAAATTGAAACAAAACAAAACATGTAAATGATGAAAACACTTAAGTTATGAAAAACAAATAACTAGAGATAAATTGCACCAAGCTAATGATCTCCCTCATATGTTATCTGAAAATCTCAACTCAAGGCGAAACATAGATATCATTCAAGTCAATGATTCAATTCAAATGCAAGCTCATTCTTGAATGGATTTCCATGTGTGTGTGCAGTCTTTTACAAAGAATATCATGTAATCTAGATAAGTTTATGCTCATGCAAAATTTGAATTAGTACTAGAATCCCATAAGTTTGCTTTCATCTCTTTCTCCTCTAATGTAGACTAATACTTAATCATGGATCATTAGGACTTTATCAAGCTTGTAATGAAAAGCTAGGGTCAAGGTAAGGTAAAGGATACTTATAAGGCTTAAATCACCCTATGAACATAATCATTCTACGACCTATATAAATCTCTAATCATCTTGGAACACCCTTGATTTTTTATAATAATTATATAATGTGAACCAAGCCAATTAACGAACTAAATTGAATTTTTGGTGTATATGTTTAAGAGCTTAAGAGCATGCTTATGTCCATAAAGCAATGAATAAGATATATGAGCATATAAACGCTCAAATAATGTTGTGCATATGTTTGACACGTGAATGGTATAGTGCATTGTTTAACATTGGTATATATGATGCTTAATGTAAATTATGCCAAGTTTTTATTTGTATAGTATGTGACATAGAGCATAACAAGGATTTGAACCTGTGTGATGTGTATGAGTATTCTTGATGAATTAAGGTGAGAATGATAATTGTGGCCCTTAGAACACAAAACCTTGAGACTTAGCCAAAATTTTAAGGAATGGGTGATAAAACTTGAATTTTGAAGTTTAAATTGAGATTTGGTTGTGTGTTTGAGTATATGAATAAGCATTATGAGTTAAGGTAGTCATTTTAAAGTATGATTCAAACAAGAAATGATTTTGAAGTGTTAAAGTTTGGATCGTTAGAAGTTAGAGTGCAAAAAAGGTGCAGTCTAGGCAAAATGTATTGATACTTTCCTGACAGGAAAAACAACATGTGGTATTTTGAGGATTTTCTACCGATACATACAAGGATGTATCGATAGATTTGAGTAAAGATGAACATTGATGGATACATTGTTCAAATGTATCGATAGATTTGAAGCCAAGAACAAATTGAATAACATGTATTAATACATGGCTTCATGCATCGATACATTAAGAGGGAAATCATTTAGAACGTATAATTACATTCCCAAATGTATCAATACATCCCTATATGAAGGCAAAAATAAAAAAAGCTTTCAGGCCATTTCCCCTCATTTTTTCTCCCTCGACTCTTTCTCTCCCTTTCTTTCTCTAAGACCCCAAAACTTTAACTTGCCAAACAAATTCTTGGAGCTACGGGGAGCTAATCCAAGCTTGGGAAATCAATCTAGAGGTAAGATTACATGTTTTTATCGATTGATTTTTTATTTAATCGATTAATAACCTTGCATTTAAATATTTTCAAGTTTGGCCAAACTCTTTTCCTTCTAGTTTATTGGAGATTTGGAGCCTAGATTTAGGCAACCCAGCTTTTAAGGTAAGGATTTAACTCACCATTGAAGGATTTGAGCTTGTTTTTCGAATTTGGTTATTTTTGAAAAGTTAGAATATTTTTAAAAGCTAGGAAATAAATATTTTTATGATGTTTTGATGTGTTTAAGGAAAGTTGAAGCCACTTAACGCATTGGTGAGCTATAAGACAATTGGAGGCTGACGACTTGAGCTCAACTATGGAATCATCTTCGATTGTCGAGATGAGTGGGATTTAATTAAATGCATGTGATGCATCTCACATAATGTATGCACTACCATGGTGCATAAATATTGTGTGTATGCCTAGATGAGAATACCCAGGCTAATGAAATTGATATGTATATATATATATATGTGTGTGTGTGTGTGTGTGCATATGCATATGTATGTTTGCCTAGAGGTATGTACTTAGGCTAAAGATCAAATATGATTGTGTGCCCAGATGAGGATGCCTAGGTTAATTAGTTATCTAAGATAGGAAATTGTGTTTGTGTGAGTTGTGGTGAGCCATAGGGTGGCATTATGCAGGAACTCATGGCATGTAAGACCTATAGCAAGAGGCCTACACATGGTGCAATATGAACAATGGATGAAGGACTGTGCCAAATTATGATGAATAGGTTGCCAAGTATGTATAAGACCCTGATATGTATTTGGGTTAATGGCATAACAATTAGGTTGTATTAACTATGTGATGTTGAAGGGCCATGATTACTTATGGATAGGATTTATGCACAAATTCCCACGTAATTGGGGTTGATTTTAGGATATGCATAAAACTGTTAAGCCATGATTGATAGGATTGAATATGATGAATACCCATATGGGTTTAAAGGCATGAAGGCCTAGAGATTAACTATGTTTTGTTTAATGATGCCTTAGAAATTTGAAAACAATTAGAATTATACCGAGCTTAGAGATGACTAAAGCTTGTTAAATTTGAATATGATTTGAAGTGGACTTATGGAATGTCACAAGCACGATGGCCTGATTTGTAGATTTGTGTTCTGTTCGAGGGATGAATTTCAAACATTGATTTGACTTGAAGTTTGGTGGAGTCCCACTCCTAGTGACCTTATGCACTTGTAAGGATGATCGTAAGTAGGGACGATAGCACTAATCCTACCTATGATTCTTGCTTGTAATGCTTTTTGTTGAGATTGCTCCAAGTGATGTGAATATCGAGAGATTACTCTAGTCTATGATATGATTCTCTGCCAACTACTTTGGTGTTGTGCGTGATTTGTTTTCCACCCGTTGCTTCAACATGTGCGTGATTTGATTCCCTATCAGTGGCTTTACCCTGAACATGATTCGATTCTTTGCTAGTTGGCCATCAAGCATGATTTGGCTATGTCTAGGGCAGGAGCACTCCTTTGATTTCAGTTGACTATGATAACATGCATTAGGGATGGCGTAATTTATTTTAAAGTATGAATATGTGGTGACCACTATGAATGATATTTGTTGAAAAGCTTGAGATAAGCAAATTATATGTAAATGAGATTTAATGTTTGGCTCGGCACCTAAGGTGTGCCTATGGAAGCCTAGTTTTATGACAATGGCTTTAAGGGTTAGCCTTGAATTGATATGATTTGAGGTGAGGGCACAGAGCTTAGAAATTATGGATATGATATGCCATTGAGATGTAATCCAACAAAGTTTAATATAATGAGTTATGCATGTAGGATACTAGGATGATCCTCGCACTTTTGAGTTGGAGATTCTTGAATATGATAGTATTATGACTAGATAGGCCTAAATATATTTTATATGTAATATATTATGCTGTGATAACATCGCTTCACTCAGTAGTAGATGACTCATCTCTCTATTGTACTATGTGCATATCAGAGAAGCTATGGGGTTACACGGCAAGTGTTGTTAATTGGATAGACACATAATTGGCATCTGGTAGGTTTCCTTCCCAACATGTCACTCCGTTGAGTCTGTTTGGGCCTTCCACCTTTCCATTTTGATTAGTTTGTAAAATATGTCAAGCACGACGTGCCATTTGAATTGTATATAGGTTGTTATAAGAACTCGATTTGATGGCCAAGGTATGGCCTTATGAACATTGTATGGATTGTGAGCAAGGGATAATCTATTATATTATGAATAGTTGACTATTTAGTCCCTTGGCTATGTGCTATGTGATTTGAACTTTGAGGTTTACTCGGGTCAAGTGTGCTTGCCAACTGGGCTCGTGTGCTAATCACTAACCCCTAAGTTTGGGTCATGACAAAGTTAGTATAAGTGCACTTAGGTTAAAGTGTCCTAGGTCATTCTATGTGTGTTAGCAGAGTGTCAGGATTGGTGTAGATTCTTGTTCATGGTTTGCAAGTAAGGCATGAACTATAAGCGAGAGGCTACACGAACTCCCAAGTTTTTAGTAAGATAGCCTACCTTAGAATTCTATTGGTGTTGCTCTAGTTCAAGTGAGGATGCCACCCTGAGAGACAAGCCACCATTAAGAGGATTTTTGGGCAATATGTTCTTAAGGAAATGTGTTTCTACAACTTTTGGTCATGATGGGTGAGATGAGAATATTAAGTCCATTAGAGCTAGATGGTTGGGTAGGTTATGGCTTAGGCCTCTAGTAGTGAATTGGATGTTTGAAGTTAAGTTATGAAGGGTGTTTTGTGTTGATGTTGCATTGAAATGATTTTGGTTTGTTGGAGTGCCAGAGTTGGCACAAAGACATGTGTTTAATATAAGAAAGGCACTAAATTGTTGGAAGATTGTAAGAAAAGGTGTACCAACTTGAATTCTGAACGTAGTTATCAAGGTGGCATTTAGGGGTTACTTTAGTAAGATTGCTTTTAAAGTTGTAACTGCAAAGATGAGCATTGCAATAGACAAGTGAATTATTAGTTTTATTGGCATGACAGACTGCATTAGACAAAGCATAAAGTCAATGAGATAGAAAGGTTACGATATGGAATGTAAGAGGACCTGTCACCAAACATCCTTTTAAAATTACCAAGGGTAGTAAATAGATGGAGGTTGACAGGTGATTGTGATATCTGGTGCTAAGAGATGTATAATTTGATTTTTATGGATGATAAATAGTTAAAGTATGATTGTTTAGCATTGAAATATGCCTAGAAGATGGTTTCAACATACCATCTAAATGTGGAATAAGTATATCCAAGTTGATGTTTTGGAATAGGAACTTGCAAAAGAAAGCAAGGTTTGTAAATTGTGGATTACATGGCTGGACTATCATAAGTTTATTAAATATGTGAGTGTATTTGTTGAGTTTTAAAAGTTATGAAGTTATGTGTGTATGACATGGAAGAAAATATCCCATAGGGGAATTTATTTTAATTGGTAGAATATGTATATAAATCTAGTATAGTTTTAATTAAGATCAGGACACTTTGGTAGATTTGGTGATATTAACTATTGGGATAAAAGAGTTAGATTGATGCTACTCATGATTTGGGTTTCTAAATGATTTAAATCCATAAGGGATTTTGATTATAGTATGTGCCAAAGGAAAAGTGACTTTGATAGCCTTTCACATTCGTAATGAGTGAACAATTTGACACCTAAGTGATGCTACCATGGATCATAATTGGCATGCTTAAGACTAACTTTAAATATGATGGAGTATGGCTCAAATTTGGAGTATGTTTCAAGATCCCCTAGTTTAGTGATTATGGTTTGAATGACTGTATCTGGGGTAAAGTATTGATAGTTACGGCTATAAGCGTGACCTTGTACCTAAAGTTGGACCCCATTACAGTGAGTAAAGTGTTGACCTCACGGGAAGAATAATAACACGTATGACATGGGTTTGGTATTATGGAGATTTTTCCCTTGTGACTTTGATATTTTGTCGGTGGCTTTGGCAATGGACGATGACTTTGATTTGGTGTTAGTGGTTTTATCACTGGACATATTTGTTATGATGAAGTAAATATTTGCTGCTATCCAAGGAGGGCCGCTCTTTTGTATGTGTTTGATGGGCAACGCTATTTAAGCAGTTTCTTGAGATTTTCTTGATCCATGAATATGATTGAGATGTCAAGATATAAGCCTAAATAACAAGGCTAATTACTAGGGTGAAAGATATATCTGATAAAATAATATTGGGCTTAATCAGGAGGATAATTTTGAATGGCCATGAGTGTCTTGTAAGCAGTCAGGTAGTGTCTAAGTATATATACTCATAATGAGAGCTGTGATTTGTAACTCAGAAGGGACAACTATATAAGTTTGTAGTCGTGCTTATGGTCGAGATTTTGTACTTAGAAACGAAAAGCACTGATTGAGTGTTAAGTCCCTAATATGAGTTTAATGAGCAATTTTGGCTCGCGAAATGTATGTGATGTCTAAAGGTAGGGCACAAGTAGACCTTAGTAAATGGAAATAGTGGAAAATGGCTAAGGCCTATACTAGTTGATGAGACAAGTGAATTACTTTGAGGTTCAACAACTGCATCGATGATTTGATTGAGACTCCACTTGGATGTATACTCTGTGCATGTGTAGACTCAAAAAAGGGACAACAATTATTAATTGGTTTTATAAAAGCTGCAAGGAGCGCCTAAAGTGCTAGATCGAGGTACTACAAATGGTACGATATCCATAAAAGGACGGTCAATGTGAGCTCACAAGGTGGATGCTCAAAAATGTGTTAAAGGTTGATGTGCCAAATTGTGGAATCTCTTGGAGATTGATATTTGGATCTGACAAAATTTGATTAGACTAATGATCTTAAGTCTAAAGGTCCATGGTGTCTTATATTATTTTGATGTGCAATGTTTTAAGAATGGAGATTAATGTTTTGTATTGGCTAAAGTGTGATACACTACCAAGAATTCTGACACTTTTGAGAAGATTGCCACTCAAAAGAGTATTGGAATAGGATTAAATTTTAAGGCTATGTAATGAATTTAATATTGATAGTATATGATCTCACTTAGTCATATTAAAATTTGAGGATGAATTTTTACAAGGAGGGGAGAATGTAAGACCTTGATTTTTGTAATAACTATATAATGTGAACCAAGCCAATTAATGAACTAAATTGAATATTTGGTGTGTATGTTTAAGAGCTTAAGAGCATGCTTATGTCCATAGAGCAATGAATATGATATATGAGCATATGAGGGCTTAAAAATAATGTTGTGCATATGTTTTACACATGAATGGTATAGTGCATTGTTTGGCACTTAGATAAATATGATGCTTAATGTAAATTATGCCAAGCTTTGATTTGTACACTATGTGACATAGAGCATAACGAAGATTTGAATTTGTGTGATGAGTATATGCATATCGAGTATTCTTGATGAATTGAGGTGAGAATGATAGTTGTAGCCCTCAGAACACAAAAGCATAAGACTTAGCCAAAATTTTGAGGAATGGGTGATAAATCTTGAATTTTGAAGTTTAGATGGAGATTTGATTGTGTGTTGGAGTATATGAATGAGGATTATGAGCTAAATAGCCATTTGAAGTATGACTTAAATAGGAAATGATTTTGGCGTGTTAACGTTTGGATATTTGGAAGTTAAAGTGTAGAAAAGGTGCAATCTGGGTAAAATGTATCGATACATTCTTAGCAGAAAGAACAACATAAGGTATTTTAAGGATTTTCTACTGATACACATAAGGACTTATCGATAGATTTGAGTAAGGATGAAAACTTATCTGTAGATTGTCCAAATATATCAATAGATTTGAAGCTGAGATCAAATTGAATAACATGTATTCATACATGGCTTCATGCATCGATACATTGAAGGGTAAATCGTTAACAATGTATCGATGTATTCCCAAATGTATCGATACATCCCTATATAAAGGCAAAAATAAAAAAGCGTTTCAGGCCATTTCACCCATTTTTTCTCCCTTAGCTTTTTCTTTCCCTTTCTTTCTTTAAGACCCCGAAACCCTAACCTCCCAAACAAATTCTTAGAGCTATTTGGAGCTAATACAAGATTGGGAAATAGATTCAGAGGTAAGATTACATTTTTTACGAATTATTTTTGATTTAATAGGTTAATAACCTCATATCTAAATATTTTTAGGTTTGGTCAAAGTCTTTTCCCTTGAGTTTATTGAAGATTTAGAGCCTAGATTTGGGCAACCAAGCTTCTAAGTTAAGGATTTAACTTATCATTGAAGGATTTGAGCTTGTTTATGGAATATGGTTAGTTTTGAAAAGTTGAGAGATGTTCGAAAGCTAGAAAATAAGTATCTTTATGATGTTTTGATGTGTTAAGGGAAAGCTAAAGCCACCTAATGCATTGGTGAGCTATAAGATGGTTAGTGGTCGAGCATTTGAGCTCCACTATGGGAGCGCCTTCGATTGTTAAGGTGAGTGGGATTTAATTAAATGTATGTGATGCATCTCCCATAATGTCTGCATTGCCATGGTATTTAAATGTTGTGTGTATGCCTAGATGAGAATACCTAGGCTAATGAAATTGATATGTATATATATGTGTGTGTGTGTGTGTGTGTGTGTTTGCTTTAAGGTATGTGCCTAGGCTAGAGAACAAACATGATTATGTGCCTAGATGAGGATGCCGAGGCTAATTAGTTATCTACGATAGGAAATTGTGTTTGTGAGACTTGTGGTGAGCCATAAGGTGGCATTGTGTAGGAACCCATGGTATGTAGGACTTAAAGCTAAAGGCTTACACATGGTGCAATATGAATTATGGATTAAGGATTGTGCCAAATTATGATGAATGGGATGTTAAGTAAGTATATGGCCCGATATGTATTTGGGATAATGGCACAATGATTGGGTGATATTGACTATGTAAGGCCAAAAGGCCATGATTAGTTATGGATATGATATATGCAAGAATGCCCATGTAATTATGATTGATTTGAGGATATGCATAAGGTTGTTAAGCCATGATTGATAGGATTGAATATGATGAATACCCTTGTGGGGTTAAAAGCATGAGAGCCTAGAGAGTCATTATGTTTTGTTTGATGATGGCTTAGAGATTTGAACGCACTTAGAATTATACCAAGCTTAGAGATGATTAAAGTTCATTAAATTTGAATATGATTTGATGTGGACATATGGAATGTCATAGGCACGATGGTCTGATTTATGGATTTGTGTTCCATCCAAGGGATGCATTCCGAACATTGATTTGACTTGAGGTGGAGTAAAAGTGCCACACTCTATGACCATGTGTGCTTGTAGGGATGGTGGTAAATAGGGATGGTGGAACTAATCCCGCCTGTGATTCTTGCCTGTAGTGTTTTGATGCCATCCATTAAGATTACTCAGGGTGATTATGACGTTAGGAGATTACTCTGGTCAATGATATGATTCTCCGTTAGTTGCTCCGATGTTGTGCATGATTTGTTCTCTACTCATTCCTTCGGCATGCGCGTAATTTGATTCTCCTCCATTAGCTTTACCCTGTCTGTGAGTTGATTCTCTGCTAGTTGGCCAACGAGTGTGATTTGGCTACGTCCCAGGCTAGAGCACTGATTTGATTTCAATTGACTATGATCATATGCATTGGGGATGGCATGATTTGATTTGAAATATGAATATGCGGTGACCACTATGAATGATATTTGTTGAAATGCTGGAGATAAGCAAATTATACATAAATTGTTGGGTATTAAATCTTTTGCTTGTGTGATATGAGATGTGCTCTAAATTAAATGCAAAATACAAGCAAAGACTACATGCAAGTGCACACGATCGCAACAAGTAATATAGTGATAAATTGAGTTTGTTGATCCCTCGAGGAGTTGATCTAATTATGTTGCTAATTACTAAAATTAAAACAAGCTAATTTTATCCAAGTACCAAATTTTGAACAATGATTAAAAGTAATCTAATTAACTAGCTCTAATCTAAAAGGTACAAATAACAAATTGAGGTGGAAGCAATGGGCTGATAGTCTAGGATTATGGTATCCTTTGATATTTCACTTGAAATTGTGTTTGCCTAATTGCATAATCTTAATGAAAATTAATGTTAGTCCGTAATCTTAAAGTATGTGTAATTCTCCATCGAGATATTACACAATTGCTTAACTTAATTAAATCGCTATATGTCTATAGGAAACAACTAAATTAAGTTCTTGAAGAAAAGGTTCTAAAAATTGACTATATGTGGCAATTAAATGTATGTCTACTCTAATTGCATATCAAAACACTAAAATTCCTTTCTAAGTGTATTGTACACACATTACCCAAATCAAGGTCTAATATAGACTTTATTAAGTGTCATTTAAATAGCTAGACACATTTAAATGGTGATGAAGCAAATAAATGGGCAATAAACTCCAATTTGAGTAAACATCAATATTTCGATAGAAAATAAGTAATAAACCAACACTTTATCCAAGCTACATATTAAAATCCACCATAATCCTAGATGAAAAATTGTAGTTCAACATATTTAATACAAAACCCAATATGTTTAAGAAAAATGTTCATTTCTATAGTAAAAGAGAGAGAGAGAGAGATGAAACTAATGTGAAAAAGGTAAGCTGATATGGATGATACAGCTCTTACAAAAATCCCTCACTTCACTTCTCCCTTTTTCTCTTTTGTATAGACCCAATCCCTTACCTTTTTTTCTTCTTTTTCTAAAAAGTTGCTCACCACTCTCCTCCCTCTTTAGCCTTAAAAAGGCCTCTTTTTATTGCACTCTACATGGCCATCTGATCTGAAAGATTAGAGGGTCCATACTTTTTCATTTAAGTAGCACTGTAGCACTAAGTTTTTGGCACTACAGTGCTAACTTCACTACTAAAGACAGTGATGCTTCACTAGACAATGATATAGCACTGAGAGTGTGGCACTGTAGTGCCAAGCTTACTGCTTGGTAAGGGGGGATGGCTGATCAGGAGAGTGCTGTAGTGCTGAGAGGTTGGTGTTACAACATTGGAGGTTCTGTTTGGTGGGGGGGGGACAGCGCTGTAGTGTCTGGAATGAATGCTGTAGCATTATGCTTGGTTTTTCCATGCTTTCTTCCTTCAAGCTACCTAGTGCAAAGCTGTTGCAGTCAAGCCATTTCTAAAGAAATTTTGACCATGCTTAGTTCAAAACTAGGTGAAGTAAAAACATAAAAGTTGTAGCCCTTCGTCTTAGTTTTCCAATGGTCTAATAATCACATTGATTGGACTTCTGTAGCCTGAGTTATGTTTGAAATATCACTGTATGTTCAATGAAGTCTGCACCTAGCTAACTTGTGCAATTCATTACCACTTGACCCTTTCTCTTTTAAGGACCTTGAAAACATAAGAACAAAATCAGCCATAGCTAAAAATAGGCATTTTTAGTATACAAAAGAACTAAAATAACTTGAAATAACTAGCTTAATCATGAGTTAACTAATTAAAGAAAAATAAAGAAAACTACTTACATTTTTTCCAAAACTCAAAGACTTAGCCATTTTATCACTCAAAATATGGCAAGATAACTCTATATAATAGAGTTATCATAAATGAGATTTGAGGTTGGGCTTGGCAACTAAGGTACACCTATGAAGCCTAGTTTGATGATAATGGCTCTAAGGGTAAGCTTTGAATTCATATGATTTAATATGAATGCAAAGAACTTGGAAATTATGGATATTATACGTTGTTGATATGTAATCCGGGAAGGTTTAATATGATGAGTTGTCCATTTAGGATACTAAGATGATCCTCGCACTTTTGAGTTAGATATGTTTGAACATGAATGTATTATGGCTAGATAGACCTAAATATAGTTTATAGGTAAAATATTATGCTGTGATGGCATCCCCTCACTAAGTATTAGATGACTCACCCCTCTGTTGTACCATGTGCAGATAAGAAAAACTATGGGGTTACATGGCAAGTGTCACCAATTGGATGGACACATAATTGGCATCCGATAAGTCTCCTTCCCAACATGCCACTCCACTGAGTCTGTTTGGGCCTTCCGCTTTTCCAATTTGATTAGTTTGTAAAATATGTTAGGCACAACATGCCATTTGAATTGTATAAGGGTTGTTATGTATGAACCGAATTTGATGGCCATTGTATGGCCCTATGAAGATTGTATGGATTGTGAACCAGGGATAATGTAATATATTTGAATTTGTTATGAATATTTGACTATTTAATCCCTTGGCTATGTGTTATGTGATTTAAACTCTAAGGATTGCTCAAGTCCAATGGCTTTGCTTGCTAGGCTCGTGCAACGATCACTAACCCCTGGGTTTTGGTCGTGACACATCATTCCCAGTAACACCTTTCTTTTTTATGTCAACTTTTTCTTTTTTTTTTCAACACTTTATTCTTTTTCTTTTTTTTTCTTTTTTTTAATCACACACCCCCAAACTTTTTTCCTTTTATGATAGTGGGGTGAATGCTAAGCATTTTTTAACTTTTCGACAACTTCACTTCTACTTTATTCAACATCTAGCTCAATACATATTCTAAAATGATTAACATACTTAAAGATGAGGGATGCAAAATTGAAATTTTATTTTTAGGCTAGGCTAATTGAAATTGGTGTTTAACAAAGAAAAGGTAATATAAAGCTTAAAAGGGTATACTAGAGATGAAATTATGTCAAGGTTAGGTCAAAAGGCTCAAATAGTCCATCGATGGCCTAATTCATCTCCTAGGATTTTGCCTAAGATTTTTAAGAGTCTATAGCTTAAGCTGTTTTGTGCTATTTTTTTGATGATTTGTTCCAACCTAATGATGATAATTTAGTTATCTTGTTATCTTGACTATAGGAAAATGTGGGTATAATTTGAGTTTATGATAAATTCTTGTGTGAGTAACATTGTTAGAATGAGATTTCCATTTAATGAGCACTTTATCTTTTACTTAGAATTGTTGTGCATATCTAGAAAGGTTTATGTTAATATGAATTTTAGATATGTCATGAATTCTAGAATTTGTTTGATTCTCTCTTGATGAAAAATCTTAGGCAAGACTTAGTTATAGAGTTGAATTAGGCCATTTGAGAACCATTTGAGTTTTTCAAGCCAACCTTGATATATTTTTATTCCTAGTATACCTTGTTAAACCTAATTGTACCTTTTTTTTGTCAAACACATAATTATTTAACCTAGCTTATAAATAAGATTCCAATTTTCTAACCTTCACTCGTAAGTATGTTAAGTAGTTTAGGAAGTGTATTGAGCTAATGATAGGTTTATCACATAGAGTTATTTTGACACATTTTGGGGTTTAAGTTGTTAGATTTTTTAGATTATAGGTTCGGATCATGGCATTTAGTGTTTTTCTAGTTTAAGTTTGATTATATGTTAAGTATTTAATTTAAGTTATTTTAGTTGAATTTTATGTTATTTTGTCTCAAATTACTTTAAGAGTAATTACCACTAGTTTTCTTTATTGCTTTCTAGGGAAATTTGATTAAAAAGAGTCATTTGATGAAAATTAGCGCAAGTATGGTGATAGCTTCATTCATATATATTACGGTATTTTGACCATATCTCTCTATTCAGAACTCCAAATGAATGGATTCTTAGACCACTAGAACACTAAGAGAAAGAGCTACAACTTTTATGTTTACCACGTTACCTAGTTCTGATCATATTTGGGGAAAATATTTGTCTAATTTGGAGCACTGTAGTATTTGTGGACTGAACATGATGCAGCTTTTGGAGCATATCTTGCACTGCAAAAGTCCAATTGATGTGGTTCTTGAGCCATTATAAAGATAAGAAATAAGGATAAAACTTTCATGTTTGCCGCTTTTCCCAGTTCAGATCATATTGAGGTGAAAATTTTGTTGGACAACGCTCGATAGATGCAGTTTTGCACAAGGTAGTAGGGTGATTACAACCACGATGCTGAGCTACTGATGGCCACGGCGGTGAAGGAACCACCACCGTATTGTTGGAAATTTGTGATTGTGGTGCTGGGCTGGATGGGTGCATCATACAAAACCTAAGAGAATGGCACCACAGCATTAAAGAAGTAGTGCCGCGATGCCACCAAAGTCTGTCACGATGCTTTGGTGACAAGAAATCACAGCGACGGTGCTACCCCGAGTTTTCAAAAATAAAAATTTGATGAAATTTTAGAAATTAGGTTACTTGGTGCCTATTTCAGAGACATCTTTCAGAGGTTTAAAGGGGGAGGTAGCAAGCAACTATTCTTGAGATTTGAAGCCAAGAACAAAGTAAGAAAACAAGAAAACTTAAGAGAGAAATGAGATTGTAAAGCTTCAACACTTAGTTTCTTTCTCTACTTCTGTGTTTTTTTTATTTTCTTTGACTTGGATTCATGCTTCAAGTTCTTTGGATGTTGCTTTTATTAGTTATTATGAGCTAAATTATCTTTCTAGGATTGTGGTGGATTTCAACATGTAATCTAAATATTTGTTTGTCTTTTATTTATCATGAATAGGTATAGTTTTGCTTATGTAAATATGTTCTTAATGCTTTTGATTGCTTGGCCAACAATTAACTAATTTGTGAATCTAATGGAGACTCGACAAAGAGATTTTAGATTGGACTAAAGTTTGAATAATGCATGTTTATGTCATTTAGGTGATTTGATTTGCGATTTGGGTCAACATATGCCAATTGCCAAACATAGCCATACTAGGACACTTGCTTAATAAACTTAATTTAATTGATTCTTATAGACATATAGTGAACTAATGAAGTTAGGTATTTGTACAAGCAACTCAACGAAGACTTGTCTATAGCTTGGGATTCTAGGTTAGTAAAACCACCCAAGAAAGATAAATAATAAGAAAAGCTAGAATCAAATGAAATGTTGAATGAACCCATAATCCTCGGTCTATAATATACTGCATTTCTCAACATATTTAGTTTGTTAGTTTATTTTGTGTTGATTGTTAACTTTTTGTAATTAATTTTTTTTGAACTTTTAAATTACTTAAATAAGATTAATTTGTTTTATAATTTTAGTACTTAGTGAAACTTTAGAAACAAATCCTTGTGGAAACAATAATCTAGACTTACTGTTTATATTATTTATTCGATATGTATACTTGCGTGTGCAAAATCAACAACAACTAACTAATGAATAAGGTAGAAAGGGTTGAGTTATTAAAAAATTCAATTATGCTTAGTTATTAAAAAAATTCAATTATGCTTAGTGTTCACTCCATTATCTATATTAAAAAGAAATAAGTTTAGAGGTGTAGAATTGTGATGAAAAACAAGAAAAAACAAAGAAGCGAAAAAAGAATAAAGTGTTGGACAAAAGAAAAAGTTAAAGCCACGTAGAGGGAAAAAGGTCATAGAATGATTATGTGCTTAGGGTAATTAGAGCCACATCAATGTCTTATATCCTACCTTTACCGTAGCTATTCATTACAAGCTTAGTAAAGATCTAATGATCCTTGACTTAGTATTAGTCTATGTTAGTGGAAAAAGAGATGAAAAACAAACCTATGGGATTCTTGTACTAACTTGAATTTTGCATAAGCATAAATTTATTCGGATTGTATGATATTCTTTGTAAAAAGATTACACGCATACAAAAATCCATTTAAGAATGAGCTTGCATTTGAATTCAAACATGATTTGGATGGCATATATGTTTTACTTTGAGTTGAGATTTTAAGATAACTTTTAAGGAAACAATAGGAGACCATTGGTTTAGTTTAACTTATCTTTAGCTAATTGTCCACTTTATTTAATTGTTTTCATCATTTATGTTGCTTCCATTTTGTTTAAGATTTCTTTTATATTTTTGCTTGAGGACTAGCAAAATCTTAAGTTTGAGGGTGTGATAACTCTATGTTATAGAGTTATTTTATCACTTTTTCAGCATTAAAATCGGTTAGGTATTTAAGTTTTGATTTAAATTTGTCTCATTTTAGTAGTTTATTTTAAATACTTAGTTAGGTTAATTTTAGTTGATTTTAGGTTGATTAGGTCTTTTTTATTAAGAATAGTAATGTGCTTTAGTTGCTTTTGAAGGTGTTTGGATGAACAAAAATGAATCGGAGCTGAAAAATGAAGCTTGGATTCAACATAGAATGTTAGGCATTGCGACCATGGAAAAATGAGCAACACGGCATCGTGAAGAAGGAGAAGCCTGACCACAAAACAGAGAAGTTGGCACCATGCCTCCAGAATGTAACACTCATAATTTTTGACATCGCTTATACGTGATAAGGGCTAAGTTATTGAACAATAAATTTGAAACCCGATGTGTATGGTTCTGGAGTATATGTATGAACTATATTGTAGAGAGAATGATCTTGAAACTTGTTTTATATTAGGAGACTTGTTTGATGATAGGTGAGCTTGTTAAGTGTAAGAAGCAGACTTTATAATACTTAGGCAACAATTTTATGAACATATTTGAGGAATCCAAAGGTGTGATGCTTAAACTAGTAAATGATGGAGATTTTAGCTTCATAAATGTAGATAATGAAACTGAATCATCCCCTTTGTCATTAGTTGGATCATCCTCTTTTGACCTCTCCTCCTTTATCATATTTATGTTTGGGTTATAATCTGGATCTTGTGAACTTAAATCCATATACTCTTTAGCAACATTAGTGCATTGCCTAGTAAATTTTGTAAATGGTTGGGTCAAATTTCGTAATCCAACAACTAATTCATCCAAAGTAGTGCTCTCAAAAGTAGGTCCACTAACCTCAGTGCTGTTTGTACTAGCACTCCTTCAATCACTCAAACTACCCTCACTCGAACGTCGAGAACTCCTCCTTCCCCTTCTTCTAGGACTACTTCACCCTCGTCACACAAAAACCCGTAATCGCTCATTAGTCTCTCTTAGCGCGTCTGGTCACCCGTAGCCCTCAAAGATGTACGAGTTCAAGGCAGCATCTCAAACTTGGACATCGGCAATCAATTCTCATTATTTAATTTTCTCTTATAATTACACAAGGTGGCTTTCTAAATTGTATAAAGAAGTCCAAACAACCTCTTGCCTATAATCGGTGCTGCAATCACTAACTATAAACAAGACTCTACGTCGACTTCACTACTTTTCTGCTTGACACAAGAATTCTTAAGACTTGACTAAACCTTGGGCTTTGATTCCACGTTTGTAACGACCTCTTCCCCCGATCGTTACCAATATCCTAGACTTGTGAGTGAACCCGCCAATCTTGAACAAGCCTTGGTTAAGATTTCAAGCAATTTAGAATCGACTTGCAATATTAATGCTATCGTTTACTTAAACTAAATAAACATAATATTTAAAACATAGCATCTAGATACCAATAAACAGGTGTAATAACTCCAAAGTAATTTCAACATCACAAGTGGTATTCATTACACAACCTCAGGTTTTAGCACATACATTTCATATAGACTATTTATCTTTTTAAGTTTGACTATTTGACACAACACAACCTCTATGCAGCGGAGCAACTCAAAGCGAAAGTCTAAGAGATGCCATTACCTACGTTGTAGCAAATCAAGGTTTGTAGGGACAATATACTCGAGCTGATCACTTATCTACAAAAGGAAATAATGGGGTGAGTCTCACAAACTCAATGATCATCAACTCCGTGAGTAGGGTGTAAATGGTAAATAAGCTAAAGGTAAAAGATTGAAAAATTAAAAATATAAGAACATATGTAAACAATTTATGCCTTATATGTAAAACAGGAAAGTTAATGCAAGATATTCATTAAAAATCAAGTATCCAACCAATTCAAGTAAGATCTCTACTGTTGAAATCCTTTAGCAACTTACTTAAAGCAAATCGGTAAAATACAAGATTTTTCCATCTTTGAATTCATCGAACAACTTTACTCAAAATAGTCCGTAATAAACACGCATGCTTCCTTAAAATCAAGAGCTATCAAAGCTTATACACAATTTCACAAATCACCTCATACGTGAGGAGTTAAATCCAACATCATAGTATAAATAAAGGAGCTGCAAAAAATCTTATAATTCTGACCATGCGAAAGAACACGCATTGAAAACCCAAAGAGATATCACTCTCGAGTAGGTAATAGAAATGAAGAACTTGTGGCTCGCTTCCACATAATAACATCCGGGAGCTTCATTCCACCAGATCCCCATAACCATGGCAGTCTTAACGATATTGGCTGACATCAAAGAAATCAAGCAGTCATAACCACGTACATCACTTGTGGCCTAGACATATATATCAACCCGTGGCCTTGCCACTTACTATATCATAAACGTGCCCCAACCACGTCTAAAGTCCTAAGCAACCCAAAGTCTCTACCTAAAGCTCACTTGTGCACAAGGTCACGCTATCTTAATGTGACATTCGACCTATTCTCGAATATCCCGACTTTAAAAATCAGTTTAGGTTCTCAAAAATCCATTTCAAAAGTCATTTTCGAAATATTCAACACGGTAACATGATAAAATTTCTTATAAGACTTTATATCATAAAACCTTTACATGAGATTAAAAGATCAATTCGCATGGTGGATATGTGTTTCAATCATGATTGCACATCACACAAACTATAAGGCACATTTTGACATAAATCATATTAAAAAGCTTGTTTTCCGATTTTGAAATCCTTTACATATATAGCTTTTATATATACATATATTCAAAGCCATTTTCAAAATCTTGGCATCCACAATTTCCTAGCATTTCTACCAGCTCAT
>NW_018397273.1:2855412-2855659 GCF_002168275.2 Theobroma umbraticum
AATTTGTATTCAAAGTAAATCAACACATATATATTTATATAGTTATGAGAATTTTTAAATAGACACCCCCTACTCACCGTACAATAGCGAGATGTTACGTCGCTATTGATTCAAGTGCATATCTAACTAATTTTTACTTGCTGGTCTCTCGTTATCTTATCCATCACGCCACCATGGCAAACTTTTCTTACTTATACTTTTCTTAGTAACCATTCAAACCCAATGCATTTAATTATACTCGTAAATG
>NW_018397273.1:2855869-2856020 GCF_002168275.2 Theobroma umbraticum
ACCAACCAAAGCTTATTGTAGTCACTTTGCATGCTTACCTCTCGGTTCAAGCTTAAATTTCCAAATATGATTCACAACGTCCTCTCATCTATGGACACCATTACTGCCACAAACATGGACAATCAATATACATCTCATTTTTCCTTTCTAC
>NW_018397273.1:2856030-2856124 GCF_002168275.2 Theobroma umbraticum
AAGACTAAAACACTTACCCATTGCTTATTTAGCTTCAAAATCACCATGCATTACAAGATCTACTTACATGCATGCCTCAAGTTCTTTGAATCTT
>NW_018397273.1:2856252-2858466 GCF_002168275.2 Theobroma umbraticum
TTCTTTCTTTCTCCCTTTCTTTCTTGCTCCCTTTCTCTTCTCACTTTGTTATGGGCGGACCCCTCAAGGCAAAAGCCTTAAAAATGGCTTTGTTTTCCTCATTTTGTTCACACATGGGCAGATTGCCCAATGTTGCTCTCTTTTTACATTATTTTCTTTTCTTTTCCCTTTATTTTTCTTTCATGGGCGGATTGCCCAAAGCTTGGTGAATTTTTGGCATGTTTCCTTTTCTTTTATGTGGTAAAATTACAAGGCAAAAACCTTTGCAACCTTTCCACCCGCCACCTTGTCTTTTCATTCTTTTTCATTTTTTATTTCTTTATTCCATGCATCACATTCACTTTATATTTTATTTAGCCACTCTTTGACCCATTCAAGTCACATGTAACCCACCTTCTTCTTTCTTCATTTGACCACCTAATGCACCTATCATATTACATGCAAATAAGTTTAATCATATTTTTTCTTTTACTTCACATGGTTGGGGTCCCATATGTCCCCCACTAACTTTTCCTTTTTGCAAACCATAGTTTACATGTAATAGTAACTTTCACATGTATATCTCATATTCCACATAGTTTAACTCCCCTTGGTTAGTAAATGTCCATTTAACTTCAAATATTGAAATTGCACATAAGTCCTCTAGTTTTTCCTTATTTACCATGTGACCTTCCAAACTTTTCATCCTCCACAATTTGGTCCTTCCAATACTTTTTAAATTTCAATTTCCTCTTATTTTCTTCCCCTTACATGTGTACAAACAAAATATAAAATTTACACTTCATCAAGGTATCACTATAATATTTAAATATACACTTACCAGCTCTAACTTTATTTAATAAAGGCACACGGGCCCCACTAACGTCATTTTTCTTCAAAATCCTTTCTTACTTCTCCTCCCCCACTTAGATTAGTCATATAATCCTTCTTCATGACTAATTCCAATAGCAGATAAAATATTAATATTTTAATATTATTTTATTTCAAAATTCTCCACTTGTATCCTCGGGTCCCAAAGTATCTCACTTTATCCTAGTTCACTTCCAAATCACCTTTTAACGTGCTAATTCATCCTCGTTAATAATATTATTATTTAATTATTATTCTCTTTTGTAAGAAATATTTTATTTTAAAATATTCCTTTCACTCATCATCGCTCATTGGTACTTAAATTTATGTCAATTGACCCTTCATCTTGTCAAGACGGTCTTCTTGTCTCTTATACAAGGGTACGACGTGTTACAATGTGGGAATTTGAGTTTATAGAACTCATCTTTGCTAGCACATTGCCATGACATAGCACTCCTAATCCTTGGAGAAAAATTTTTGAGTTCATTGGTGCAGATCACCATTAAAGGCTATACAAGAACTCCTTGAACAACTTTGGTTTGCAACAACGGGCTAAGGTGGTTGAGTCTTTTGGGGGATATTAGGTGGCATAACAAAATATCTAACTTCTTTTGTTATTGAGGTACTATGATTTGATCATATGGTTGCATCCTAGTTTTTGTTTCGGTGCTCAGATTAGCAAGAAAAAGATCCTAAGAAGGTGAGGTGTGTTTTTGTTTGTTTATTTTCTTCCGTTGCAAATCTATTTGTATTTGCTGTATGATTTATTAGGATAAGCCTTGCAGCCAATTGCAATTGGTTTAGGCTTGATTTCAATCATGCAATAACATTATTCATGTTGAATGATTAGAGGTTTTTTTTCATCAATAAGACATCAATTATAACAAGTTATAAAATCTAATTGGATGAAGTCCGTGAGATTAATATGCTTTGCAAGGAAACTTTAATGGGCTGCAATTTTGAGATTCTTATGCCTCAAAGCGTAATCTCAAAAAATGTTCCTGGTCAATGTATCATTGAGACTAGACATCAATGATGCCTAGAGACTAGTACATTCTATGTTCCTTACTTGAGAAGTAAGTAACCAATCTCATAGGTTGAAGTATAGAGATACTTGGAACTAAAATGTAGGTGTTTGCCTAGGATAGCAAGTTTACTGAACATGACCCGTCGTGAGAAGTGCATATGGTATTTCACTCAAGTGTCTATGCAATACTTCTCATGTGTCAATTATGTAAATACTCCCTAGACTTGAGACACCAGGTTGTCTTATGTGTGGAGTGTTATGCTTGGATTTTATCCCTACGGGTGCCTAACCAAGGATGCCAAAATGAGATGCTTTTGGGTATAGCATAAAGCATGTGA
>NW_018397273.1:2858556-2858970 GCF_002168275.2 Theobroma umbraticum
TTCATAAGTCTTTATAAAGCTGATGATCAAACTTTAAGAACGAATATGGAGATCGATAAAAAGAGACACTGCACCATGCTCTTATCATCTCCGGGATATATGATGAGGGAATAAATTACACTAAAAGATTGATCATTGAAAGGTTAAGTCAAACCATCTTGACTCTTCTAACATTTGGGGGGCCATGACGGATTGCTAGATCCCAATCTTGGTCTATGAACTCTTGGTAGTTAACTTGATTAATGATAAATTTAAAGTAGTTTAAATTTATCTATTCTAGGTTAACTTAAGAATTATATGTTGAAGTTCATTGCCAACATGTTAGAAGCCTAATGGGTCACACACCTAAAATGAATCTTAAAAATAAAATGGGAGAGGTGATTAAGTTGGACTTAATCAAATTAGAAGTTGTGA
>NW_018397273.1:2858985-2874206 GCF_002168275.2 Theobroma umbraticum
GATTAAAATTGTTTAATTAAGTTGTGCCTAATTCATTAAATTATTTAATTATGTCATTGGACCTAATTAATTAAATTAAACAATTAAGTTATTGGGCCTAACTAATTAAATTTGTTTAATCAATTTATTGGGCATAATTGATTAAATTGTTTAATTAAGTTATTGGGCTTAATTGATTAATTTGTTTAATCAAGTTATTGGGTCTAATTGATTAAAATTGTTTAATCAAGTTATTGGGCCTAATTGATTAAATTTGCTTTAATCAAGTTATTGGGCCTAATTGATTAAATTATTTAATTAAGTTATTAGGCCTAATTGATTAAATTAAATAATTAAGTTAATTGGGCTTCTTAAAGACTTAATTAAATTGTTTATTCAAATTATTGGATTAATTTGCAATTACAAAATAGTTTTGTAATTAGGGTTTAAAATTAATCTAAGGCATAAATACCTTGCTATAGCCTCCAAATGAAATAAGAGAGAAAAGGTTGAAAAAGAAAGGAACGACAGATTAGAAACCTTTTTTTCTTGTTGTTCCTAGTGTGAAGAAAAATAGTTTTCATTCACTTGATTCCTTTTCAGCCCCATAATTTTGTGTGGATTATGAGTTTATGAAACTCATCTTTGCTAACCCATTGTTAAGGCATAGCACTCCCAATCCTTAAAAAAGGATTTTCTAATTCAATAGTGTGGATCATCATTAAAGGTTGCATAAAAATTCCTTGGACAGCTTTGGTTTGCAACAACCAGGCTAAAGTGGTTGAGCTTTTTGAAGGCAAATGGTTGGTTTAACAAAAGATTCATCAACTTTTGTTATTAAGGTAAATTTGATATAATCATACATATATATTTTATTTGTAATTTAATTATGTACTCCGTTCGGCATGAAAGAGATCCTAGGAAGGTGAGACGTAATTGAATCTTAAATTTATTTCCACTGCATTTATTTGTATTTGATGCATGATCAGCCCTAAGCCAACATGATTAGCCTTCGCACACCATCATCTTCTTTTATCAAACTTTCATCCAAAAAATCATCCTCTGCTGATTCTCTTTCAAGTATTTCTTCATATATTTGTTTTAGCTTTTCCCATATCTCTTAGGCATTTCCACAATTTTGTACTTCCTTGTTCACTCTTTCTGCAAGTGCATTATGAATGATATGTATGGCTTGGGCATTAGGTTTTATCAAGTCAAGATCATGTGAATTCCAATCAGCAATCACTTTCTCTATTTTCTATGTGCCATTCTCAATTTGCTCCCAAGGTTGATAATCTTTAATAATGATGAAGCTTAATTTTATTTCTCCAAATAAGGAAATCTTCACCATTAAAGTGTGGAGGCTCTAGAGCTGATGGTCTTTCTTCAAAAGTTATTTCATGGAAGTTGGTAGCAATTTCTTGGAGCTAACAACGATCACTCAAAAACGGTTAGACTTCCCAAAATTGAAACCATTCTTTGATACCAATTGCTTGAAATGTTATCTCAATTAATAAATGGCAAGAATATCCAAGTAAGGGATGAATTGTGTTGGATTTGGATCATGGTGTATGGTTGTGAATGTGTAACCTATGGATTTCAAAAATTTTCTAGCTATGGAAGCAATTTATCCAATTTACATAAACGAAAATTCACAATCATACAATATGTAAAGAAAAAACAATTGCATCAATAATGAAGAATCAAATAGTTAAAGATTTCACCTAATTTGTGCCAGGAACATATTTGATTCTTCTCTCCTAGTGCATTGTAGTAAATTCACCACCACACCAATTATTGAAAATCTCAACCAATTTGACTTATTACTTATTCTTCAAGAATATTTCAATCTCAAACCTAGAGTGGGCTAGGTATGAAATACTTTTCAAGATGGTAACTAGATAATTTTCTCTTAATTTCTTCTACAAAAATTTTTCTTTGCATAAGGCTTATAGAAAATTGCTAATAGGAGAAAAAACAAAAAAAAAAACTAAAGAGAAAGAGATACAGAGGAGCTTGTCAATCTAAAACAGGGTGGTTAGGGTTTGGGATAAAATCACATATTTATAATGTGATTTTCAGCCAATATTAAGGGAGTGTTATTTCTTTCATAAAACTCCTTTCCATTAATTTAAGTAATTAAAATTAAATTAATATTCACCATCCACAATTATAATTAATAAATAATTTATTTATTTGTTTATTTTGTTTATAAGTGCTAGTCCATGTCAAATTAGGATTATTTTATTTTATTATTATCAATCTTTAATTGAAAAGAATTAATAATAAAAAAATAATGAAATCTTAATCACACATGGAGTAAGATAATTATCTCATAATTATAATTAATTATAAATAAAGAATTAACAATTTCAATTCTTATATTTATAGTTAAATATACTTCATTATTAATTTTACTTATAAGTCAATAATTATCTTAATAAATATTTTTAATTTAAGACAACTTGTCCCAATCAACCCACATATACTCTTGTCTATAAATAAGACATTATACGCTCTTTGTCTAAATTAAGACAACTCTTGTCTTTAATTAGGATAACACTTAGTTACCAAATTTGAACATTAATTTTCATAAAATATTAAACATGCATTCCATCTTAAATGAGTTGAATTCTACGAAACTAAGTGGGGAATCACATTGGACATAGATATTTCCAGCTCCAATAAACATAGAATTATCTCTTAATTTCATTAGAAATAATTCTAGTTTATTAACCATGAAATCACTCCACCATAGATCAATGGTTGCACTCCTGGATTATCTACAATTACAAGAAGTCCCAAATACGTAAAATTTAATATTGGTTTGTCCAACTGCAAACCTTATGTTTTGAATACTCATAGCCATCCAAGGATAAAAAGTGAATTTACCATTTTACCCCTTAAGTCAACTTTGTCTCCTAGTCTCAAATTTCACCCAATTAGTGATCCAATACTTGAGATTTAATCTTTTGAGTATTAAGATATGATGAGTAGCTAATTCATCAATCTATTAGGCCTAGATTAAATCACTAATCTTATTGAAATCACTAGAAGTGATGTTAATACAATAAACTCCAATATTTGGATATATGTTCCCAAATGTTCACCTCAATTATAATCCTAACATACGGAGTTGAGATCAAAACATTAAGATGGTCGTGCCCATGGTATATCAAAGATTATAAAGAGAGAAAGCATGAGTCCATTATCCACTATGATTATAGTTTTATCATATGCAAATGTATGAGAGTGAGATTAAGATTTAAGGAAATGGCCTAAGTTAAACTCAAGTTTTGCATGATTCTTGTTCACTTTATAGTGTCATTACTCAAAGTCAACTACTTTGATCATTTAAGACTCATCATTCCCTCAAAGTCAATGACATTCTTTTCGTTGGAACTATTTTGGACACTACAATCTTAATATAATAAAATGACCAGTGTCGTATAACTACAAACAATTTTTAGATTTAATTAGAATACATGTCTTTTATATATGACTCTTCATATAAATATATTTTAATGTCTCAATAGAATCATGGTACCTTTATTACTAGATAATGAATACTTACTTAAAACAAACTCTTTGTCTTATTGTCAAAATTTACTTTCAATACAAATATATTAAATGGAAGTTAAATATGAGAATCTACTTCCTTTCTGAAGCACCACATTCTCAATTAAAGAGAAGCTCTAGTAAACTCTTGTCATGTTTTCTCCTTTGTAAACCCTTTTTAAAGTTATTTAAAACAACTTATAGTCAACCATAAGGACTTTATAGTCAATACTAGACCAAAAAATCATTTTGAAACCTTGTAAAAGAAATCTCTTGAAAACTTTGATGATTAAGCTAATTTTAAGCACGTCTACATTATCAAAATAAGCAAAATACCAATATTGATATGGTTAACACATTTTTTAGTGTAAATCAACAAAATCAAAATCAAGAACTATTTTCAGGAAATCTTTTTAACAAGAAATCAATGAGTCAAGAAAATATAAGGAAGTTTAACAAAGATGCAAACCAAGGAGTTAGAAGTAAATATATGAGCACAAGTAATTCATGAAATTGGTTTTCTTGAAATAAAATGCTGCAAAGTAAAGCAAAATAAGGCAAAAATAAAAATGAAGACTGAAGTATTTTGTTAGAGGTTTGGCTTTCTCAAGTACCTTTGTCCTTTCCTTTGGATCACCAAAGAGTTTCAAATCCATTAAAGGAATGTGCTTTTTAATGGGATCAAGAATAAACCCTCACAAATGCCTTTTAACGAGATCAAGCAATAACCCTCACAATGGCTTTTCTCAAGCTTAACCACAACCCACATACGCATTTTTAACAAGGGCAAGCATAACCCTTGCAATTGCCTTTTACTAGGAGGCAGCACAACCCACATTAACTTTTTAAGGTTAAGTTAGAACCTTTACAAAGATGGAAACAAGCAATAGCAATAGTGCCTCTATGAGGTAGATTTTACGAGGTAAGTACAAAGCAAGAAGAACGACTAAATAATGGGTATAAAGATTGAAGTGAAAGCACAAGTGAAATTTTAACTCAAGAATGCTTAGTTTTAGTTAGCTTTTCTCTCTTTTCTTTTCAAGATTTTGATGCTCAAGATTCTTGGCCTTTTTCTCTCTTCTTCCGCATTTTCAATTGCTTTCAAAGCTTCCCTTTTAGATTTGAAAAAGTCTTGGAGCTATTGGAGATGAATCAAATAAGAAACAAGTCGTTTATCTTTGAGTTTTATGTCTAACATTCACTTGTAGTCGAGAATAAAGCCTCTAAGTTCAACTATGTTCTTCAAAATTTCAAATTACGGCTTCTATAGTTGGATACAAGTGTTCTCTAGTCTATCCATTCCCCAAATGCTTGTTATTCTGAGTTCTAGCCTTGGAAGGTCAACTAGAGAGCCTCTAGGGTAGACTAGGATTTTTCACAAAACATCAGATTTTTCATGTGTTCTACATAAGGGTCAATTTGCAAGGTTATGGGATCCACTAGGACATTGTTTGTTCATGATTTTTTATTCTTTATGCCATCAAGTCAATTGGGCTTGCTTTAGGATTAATTAGGCATTTGATTTCTACAAGATATCCATACATTTTGCCATTAAATCGACTAGAGCTTTTGAGTCTTCAAGTTTCTTGATTTTTTTGCATGCTTAGTAGGCCATATCTTTCTTGCAGTCAAATATTGAGTGATGATTGAGTTTCTTGATTCACAACAAGCTTGGTGTTATGAAAATCAATCATCTTTGAATACCTAAAGGTAAACTCCACCATTTGTGAACCTATCATGCAATTTCAGCATCTCAAAGATAAATGCTAAAACTAAATCATTCAACACTCATACAACTAAATCGTTTAAGCTTGTAGATATTCATGAAATGAATGTGTGAAAGTTCAATAACATCAAGAATTTACACAACTAAAACAATCAAGCTTATAATCATATAAGAACAAATGTATAAGAGTTAAATCATTTCAAGAACTTGTCAAGGATCACTCAAATAATATTCAAGCAAATTTGATCATTTTGTCATAATCAAAACTATAATCGTTTTAAAGCTAACAAGATATATCACCTTGGAATGCCTTAAGATTAGCTCCACCACTTGTGAACCTATCTTGCACTTTCAAACTTATCAAGAGTTAAGGAGTTAGTGAAGAGAACTCATTAAGCAAGTTTAACACTCATACAACTAAGTCATTTAAGCTTGTACACATTTATAAAGTGAGTGTGTGATAGTTAAGTAACTCCAAGAATTCACACAACTTAAAACAATCAAGCTTGTAATTATGTAAGAGCACATGTATGAGAGTAAAATTGTTCCAAGAATTTATCAATGATCCCTCAAGTAATATTCAAGAAACTTTGATCATTTTGTCACAATAAAAAATATAACCATTTTAAAGCTAACATCGACTTTGGTTTTTAGTCGAAGCTGTATTTCAAACTTTATGCTGTTATGTTTTGATTTATATAGACACTACATTTCTAGTTGTCTCTATTATTTAGCTATATAGGGTGGTCACGTTATGCTAGCCAACGTATGGCTTATGTCAGCAATGTATGTGCATTTCATGTTAACTATGTTCCAAAGGGAAAATGTTTAATATATTTAAATTAATGTTGAAATTGAAAAAAGTGGTGGCTCTGACCTTTGAACTTAATGTTTGTGGTTTATGGATGAGATATTCTTAAGGTTTGCCTGGATTTGATGGGTTTCCTTTATTGGATTTGTGCGCCTATCACGGTCCCTTGGTTTGGGTCATGACAACCTTAGTATCAAAGCCTTAAGTTTAGAATGTCCTAGCCTATTTTGTGTTTATCAGTGAAGTGTCGAGATTTGTGCAGAGTCTTGTTCATAGTTTATGATTGCAACACAAACCATGAGTTGGAAGTTGCACGAACTCCCAAATCCTTTGTAAGCTAACCTTTTTGAACTTTTAAATTTTAAAATCTAAATTTGGTGTTACTCCATCTAGGTAAAAGATGTTATGTAAGACCAAAGCTACCTTAAGGGCCACAAGAAAGCAAGTAGCCCCAAACAAGCCTTCTGAGAGACCATGAACATACACATCTAAGAGTCATGGGAAAGGTAAAGCTACCAAGCATGCTAGAGATATGGACCCCAATGAGGCGTATGCTAGTTGTAGTTTTGAGAACCATCTAGCTAGTGAAGGCATCACCTTAGAGGATTTGGCAACAAGGCTGCAAAGTTTGGCACATGAATTTGTTGATTTCCGTAATGGTGAAAAACAATCTGAAGCATAGGTTGATTCTAGTTCACAAGATCAGGAATATCTACTTTAGGTTAAGCATGAGAAAAGGGCTATTATTGTTGCTGGGATTTGACCTCACGCAAACATGAAAATAATCACGAAATTAAAAGTATAACGTAGTAGAAAAATAAAACAAGCATTTAATCAAAGAAATAACCAAATCCCACAAAATCAATGCTTGTGTTTTTCATGTAATTTTCAAATTAATTATGAACATTTATAAGTTTAAGTATTACATACCTTGCTCTAGATATCATAATCAAGAGCCAATTAAATCTAAAAGGCTTGTGATGAAACAAGAAACTCAAAAATAGAATAAGATAGTTTTAAATCCTGCTATCGAATTCTTTACTTTCTCGCCTTTAAGATTTGTTAAACCTTCAGCCACCTAAGTGTTTGACCTCTAATAGTAATCCACACAGTGACTGAATAAGACTTTCTCCAAGGTAAGATTTTACTTGTGCTAGCAAGTTTTTTTTCTAAAATGAAAAGACCAAAAGTTCTTGCCCAATCTTATTTCTATAAAAAAAAACTATTTTTCTTTTCTTATTTTTAGTAAACAGCTAAGAAGTTGCTAAAGGCTTAGAGTTTTATTTGGTTAACATAACATATTTATACGGCTAAACTAAGTTGTAACCCTAAATACAACATTTGTATTTTTATTCAATTCAGTCCTTATGAACTTAATTAATTTTTCAACTTTATTTTAGTCTATTTCAATTAAGTCCAACTTAATTAATTCTCTTTAGTTAATCTCAATGATGTCACTTAATGTGTGTAACCCATTAAGCCTTTAACATATTGGCAATAAATATAAATCAGAATCAAATATCAATTTGACAATTGATTTATATTTATAGATCATGAGCAATATCTAGCAACACATCATGACCATCTAAATGTTAAAAAGTTAATTAAAGAATTAGACCAAGCCCTTCAGTGATAAACCTATTAATGTAATATGGTCTTTTCATCAAATATCCCAGATATGTCATAGAGCACGGCTCGATGTCTACTTATGATATTACATATTAGTTCTCATAATTCATGAGTAACCTTAAGAATTTAGGAAACTAACTTCCCTCAAATTCATTATGCTTTTGCCAAAGACTTTATACAAGTTAATCAAGAATTGAGAGCAAGTGAGATACATCTCCTCATATCATTTGGGGTGATGAATTCTCTCTTGACCACTCATCCACCTTCGCATGCTTCATGGCATACAAAAAAGCACCCTATTTAGGCATCTGTCAACTCTAGACTTGTAAAGACAAAATCAAAGTATGTCATTCCCCATACAACATAACCTGGTGTCTCAAATATAAACAATAGTTGCACGATTATCACATGAGAAGATATTTCATAGACACTTGAGTGAAATAGTAAATGAAGTTCTCATAGTGGGTCATGTTTAGTGAACCTATTTTCTAGCAAGCACCCATATGCAATCCTTAAGTATCCCATATACTTCAATCGATGAGATTGATTGTTTACTTTCCAAGTAAAGAAGCTTAACATGTACCATTCTTTGAGCATTGTCAATGCCCTATCTTGACAATATAATGACCCAGAACTATTATGGGAACTTGGCTTTGATGCATAAAGATCTCATAATTATAATAACTTTACAATTCTCTTGCAAGGCCTTTATATTTCATTGGCTTCATCCAATTAGTACTTAATAACTCTTTATTATTGTACTAACATGAAGAAAACCTCTATCACATATAATTATGTGATTAAATATACATTAAATGAGAATATATCCCTTGATCAATCCAATTGACACTAAGGCATTTACCAAAAAAGGTAACTTTGGTAGATTTTATGAAACTTAAAACCCTATTGTTTTCTAAATAGGATGTAGAAAAGGATCCCTAAAGATTCTTAAAGGATATAGAATGTATTTTATGACATTAAGATGTTCCACTTATCAGTTAGTAGAATTGGTGGGTTTCAGACTGAAAGGTCTAACATTAATCTTGTTTACATCCTTTAGGAGTGGTAGGTCAATTGGTTTAGATCTAATTACTTGGGAGGAGTTTGTCCAAGGTTTTTTGGACTTCTTTTTCCCTAAAAGAACCAAAAATGCCAAGGCTCAAGAGTTTGGGACTTTAATTCGGACCCGAAGCATGTGAGTGATAAAGTATGATGTTCAGTTCATCGAATTATCTCAATATGCTCCTGGCTTGATCACGATTGAGGTGAAATAGATTAGGAGGTTTGTTAGAGGATTGATTGAGCTGTTGTTTTGAGTCAATGCTACTCACAGATTTGCTTCATACTCTAAAGTAATAGATGCGGTTGAAATGATTAAAACCAAGAGAATGGAAGCTATGATGGATAAAAACAACAAAAATCTTAGATAGAAGGCCAACTAAGTCGAAAGGACTCTACTGTGACTAGGGGTTTAGTTTCTATGGGCCATCAAGGCTAAAGGAGAACCACTCTAATATGTAGACTGCCACAGAATAGTGATACAATTAGTCCTAATGCTAGTTGAGAGCAATTCAATGTAGCATTTGGTTTAGACCCTAAGCATAAGGGTGTTATTTGTAATCAATGTGGTAAAGCACATGGTGGACCATACTATCGAGTAGTAGGATTATGTTTTGGATGTGGATAGTCTAAACATCTTATGAAAGATTGCTCAAGGTCGAGGCCATCACTATGAACTAACCGTGGGTTTATGCTATCAGTGGCAATTACACCACTTAGGGTGACACCATCTTCTAAGAATGCTAGGGGTGATAAAGGCAAGGGCAAGGTCTAGGCAATCATTAGGAACTAACTGTGGGTTTACGCAATCAGTGGCAACTACAATGCTTAGGGTGACACCATCTTCTAAGAATGTTTGTGGTGATAGAGCAAAGGCATAGCCACATCATCTCAAGGTAGGCCAATAGGGCTAATACAATTAGGTAATATGAGTGGAAGCCAAGCAAAGGTGTTTGCTTAGACATCATAGGAGGCCTAGCCTTTAAATATAGTAGTCTAGGTACACTTTTGCTTATGCTACTAAATGTTTAGTTTTGTTTGATCTTGGACAAAAACATTCATTCATGTCACTACATTTTGTGCCAAAACTATATTATTTTGTTGTGAAATGAAAGTACCTTTGATTGTGACTATTACTTTAGAGGAAATATTTATCCTAGAATATGTGTATATGTCCTCTATGATTCGTATTAGGGACAATGAAACTTAGCTGATTTGGTATTGTTATTAACCCTTAATTTTGATGTAATCTTAAGAATGGACTGGTTAGTGCCCTGTTATGCTAAAGTAGGCTACCATTATAACTTAATAAAGTTTACGTTTCTGAAGGAGCCTTCATTCGTTATCTACAAGCATAGTAACTAATGACTATTATATAAAGTTATTTTGTCACCTTTTAGAGGCTTAAGTAGCTAAGTTTTTTAGATTTTATGTTCAAAATTTAAGTACTATAGTTAATTTGCTTAATTTAGTTTAATATAGGTTGAATAGTTAGTTTAAGTTACCTTAGTTTCATTTTACGTTATTTTGCTTTAATTTTTTTTAAGTTTAGTTATTGTTGATTTTTATTATTGCTCTTGTAAGAAAGTTTATGAAAATCCATACAAGTATGGTGATGGCTTAATTCGAACATGTTGTAGCATTTTGAAGATAACTTGAGATACAGAGGTCCAATTGACGTGATTCTTGAGTTATTAAAAAGAAACAAGATAGAGATAAAACTTTATGTTTATCAATTTGCCCAATTCAAATTAGATCAAGGTAAAAATCACATTAGAAGAGGTTGAACTATTGCAGTTTTGCACAATGGCAACAAGATGGAATAAGGGTCATAGCCTTTGAGTTGCTCAAGGCTGCAACACCAAGAATTAGCAAGGTCCCATAGTAGGACATGAAACTAGAGTCCCACAGTGCTAGTGAAGTGGGGCGGCAACATTGAAAGAAAAATGAACAACATACTAGCACCCACGGCTAAGGAGACATTATGCCAAATGTACTTCCAAAAATAAAATTTTTATAGGATTTTTGTAATCTAGGGTTTTATAGACTATTTGAGGGAGCTTTTTCAAAGGTCTTAAAAGGGAGAAGGTAAGTAACTGATAACTCTATGATATAGAGTCTTTTTAGTTTTAAGTAATTTTAAGTAGTTCTTATGTTTTTCATTATTGAGTTAACACATGTTGGAATATTTTAATTTTAGCAATTTTACCTCATATTTATGTTAAAAGTCCTAATTTGAGCCATCACCTATTTACTCCTTGTTTTGAAGGTGTGCAAGTGCACAAAACTTCATGGAGGTGAATCGAGCAAGGATGATTAAGTGTAGAATTTTCTGAATATGTTGCAGTATTTTAACCATTCCCCTATCTGAAAAACTCCAAATAAGGTGATTCTTAGACCACTAGAAAGTTAAGAGGAAGGGACAAAACTTTGAAGTTTATTACTTTGGCCAGTTTTGAACAGATCATGGTCAAAATCCTTGTATAATTCGAAGCACTACAATAGTTTGTGTAGACTGAACATAATGCAGTATTGTAAGCATTTCTCTCACTCCAGAATTCCAATTTACATGATTCTTAAGCCATTGGAAATCTAAGAGATGAGGCTAAAAATTATATGTGTGATTGTAGAGAAAACTCATCAAGAAGCTAGCATTGTGACACTAAAGAAGAGACATTGCACACTTTTTCAAAAATCAAACTCTTAACAAGAATTTTGGAAATTCAGTTATTTGGAGCCTGTTTAAGGAACCTTTGAAAGAGGTTTAAAGGAGGAGGCAGCAAGAAATTTCTATGGAGAAAAAAAGTCAAAAACAAAGTAAGAAAGCAAGGGAGTTGAGGGAGAATCAAGATCACAAAGCTTCAACTATTAGTTTTCTCTCTCTACTTTTGTGTTTTTCTTCTTTTTTTTCTTTTGACTTGGATTAATGGCTAATTTTCTTTGGATAAAGTTTTCATTAGATATTATGAGCTAAACTATTTTTGTAAGATTGTGGTAGTTTCAAAATGTAATCTAAATAATTATTTCTTTTTTATTCACTATGAATGGGTATAATTTTGCCTATTCAAATCTACTCTTAATGCTATTGATTGTCTTGCCAACAATTACTTAATTTGTGAATCTAATTAAGACTCGACAGAGAGATTTTATATTGGACTAAGATTTGAATAGTGTATGTTCATGTCACTTAGGTGATCTGATTCGCTATTCGGGTAGACATATGTCAATTGCCATACATAACTAAATTAAAACACTAGCTTAATGAACCTTATTTAATTGATTGCTATAGACATATAGTGACCCAATTAAGTTAGGTATTTGTACAAGCATCTCGATGGAGACTTATACATAGCTTTGGATTATAGGTTAGTAAAACCACCCATGAATGTAAATAATGGGACAAGCTAGTGTCAGATGAATTACTGAATGAAGCCATAATCTTAGGTTTTAATATATTGCCTTTCTCAAGTGTTTCTACTAATTAATTTCGTGTTTGCTTTAATTTAGTTTTGATTAATTTTCTAAACTATCAAGTTACTTGAATAAGATTAGTTTGCCATAATCTTAGTATTTAGTGAAAAATTAAGTAAAAATCCATGTGGGATATGATTTTGGACTTACTGTCAGTATTACTTGTTCGATACGTACACCTTTGTGTGGAAAATTGACAACGACAAGTATTCTAGAGAAAAAAGGCCAAGGACAAAGCAAGAAAGCAAGAGAATTTGAAAGAGAAGTATATAAAAAAAAACTTCAATTATTAGTTTCTGCTGTTGATTTTGCACACTCAAGTATATTTATCGAACAAGTAATATAATGATGAAGTAGAGTATCGTTCCTACAAAGATTTGTTTCTAAAGTTTCACTAAGTTCTAAAATTATAAAACAAATTGATCTTATTTAAGTAATCCAAAAATTGAAGAAAAACTAATTAAAAACAATTAAAAATCAACACTACATAAACTAACAAACTAAATAAGTTGAGAAAAGCGGTATATTAAAGACTTAGGATTATGGGTTCAATCAATATTTCATCTAATACTAGCTTTTCTTGTTATTTATCTTTCTTGGGTTGTTTGCTAACCTAGTATCCAAAGCTATGGACAAGTCTTTGTCGAGTTGCTTGTACAAATACCTAACTTAATTAGTTCACTATGTGTCTATAGGAATCAATTCAATTAAGTTCATTAAGCAAGTGTCCTAATGTGGCTATGTATGGCAAATTGGCATATGTCTACTCGAATCACAAATCAGATCACCTAAGTGACATCAACATACACTATTCAAACCTTAGTCCAATCTAAAATCTCTCTATCGAGTCTCAATTAGATTCACAAATTAGTTAATTATTGACCGAGCAATCAAAAGCATTAAGAACAAATTTGAATAAGTAAAACTACACCCATTCATGATAAATAAAAAAAAAATATTCAAACTACATGTTGAAATCCAGAACAGTCCTAGAAAGATAATTTAGCTCATAATAACTAATAAAAACAATATCCAAAGAAATTTTGCCATGAATCCAACTTAAAGAAAATAAAAGAAACACAAAAGTAGAGAAAGAAACTAAGTATTTAAGCTTGTTTATCTTAATTCTCTCTCAAATTCTCTTGTTTTCTTACTTTGTTCTCTCTCATCAACTTTTTATTTTTGAAAAATTGCCCAACTACGGTGCTACTTCTTCAATGCTAGTGAAAGGAAGCACACAACATTTTTCTGAGAACAAGTCTATCAACTTTGAACATGATTGTCACCCTAAATTGGTCCGAATTGAACAAAGTAATAAACATGAAAGTTTTCCTGACTCTTAGCTTTCCAATGACTCAATAATCATGTATTAGACTTTGAGATTGAAAGATAAGCTCCAAATATCGCATCATGTTTAGTCTATGCATACTGCTATAGTGCTTTGAATTAGACAAATATTTTTACCATGATCCAATCCGAACTAGGAAAGTTGTTCAACATAAAATTGTAGCCCTTCCTCTTATCGTTCTAATGGTCTAAGAATCACTTCATTTGGAGTTCTTTACAAAGAGATATGATCAAAATACTACAATATATATGAATAAAACTATCACCATACTTGCACGAATTTTCATCAAATGAGTCTTTTTCATTAAATTTCCTATAAAAGCAATAAAAGAAACCAACAATAACTACTCTTAAAGTAATTTAAAACCATATAATATAAAATTTAACTAAAATAACTTAAATTAATTACTCAACAAGTAATCAAACTTAAACTAGAAAAACACCTAAAATGCTACAATCCGAACCTAAAATCTCAAAAATCTAGCTACTTAAGCCTAAAAAATGTGTCAAATAACTGTATATAATAGAGTTATCAGTTTTTCTCTTTACTTTTGTTTCTCTTTTAATTTCTTTGACTTGGATTAATGGCTAATTTTCTTTGGACCATGTTTCTATTAGATATTATGAGTTAAACTATCTTTCTAGGATTGTAGTGAATTTCAACATGTAGTTTGAATATTTGTTTCTCTTTTATTTACTATGAATAGTGATAATTCTATGTAGAATTACTTTAGTCCAATGTTGTTATTAAATTAGCTAAGTCCTCAATTTTTAATTATAATTTACTTATTTTTAGTTATTTTTATAGTTAGTTTATTTTTAAGTGAGTTTATTTTAATTTTATGTTTTTTTTAATTTGATTGTTATTTATTAGTTTTTATATTTTTCGTAGGAGTAAAAAAATATTAGGCTTAATTTTGGGAAGTAAGGTGTTGGAAGCCCCAAAAGTCTACTTGCATGTATTTTAGTGTTTTGGTCATATCTCACTCTACAAAACTCCAAATGATGCAATTCTAAGACTATTGAAAAGATAAAAGATAGAGCTACAACTTTTATGGTATCATTTGACCCAATTTTGTCTTGAAGATAGAGAAAAAGCATCAGAAAATGGCCAAAAGTATTGTATCGAGGAATAGAAATTTGTAAAGACTGACAATTGAATTTTTGGGCCTCTCATTACTCTTTTAAGCCCAATTAAACCATAGGTCAATTTAGGAAATTATAGGTTAAGTTTATTAGTACAAATAGGATATTTTTTAAAAACATTAAGAGGGATAAATTTTAGAGATTCAAGAAGCTAGAACTTGAGGCTAAAACTTGGAGATCAAGGCAGCAAATATTGTTTTGTTTTCTTTCTTAGCTTTTATTTTTCTTGTTACTCTCAATAGTTGAATTTATTATAATGTTATTTGTTTTTGCAATTATGAGTGGCTAATTTTCTTTTTCTAGGATTGCAATTGAATTCACATGTAATCTAAATTTTAAATCTCTTTCTTACTTATCTTCAATGGGAATTGAATTGTTTATTCCAATTTGTTCTTAAGGCTTTTAATTACTTGGCCATCAATTAAATTGATTTAGGAACCTAAAAAAACTTAAAAAATGGAGTTTAGTATAGACTAAAATTGAGATAGCATATGA
>NW_018397273.1:2874216-2874409 GCF_002168275.2 Theobroma umbraticum
TGATTTGCGTATAGGATAGGAATATACCTATAGGCCATGCATAGCCAGATTAGAGCCTAAACTTAATGAGTCTATTTTAATTTTAATTCACATAGGGATATAGCGTTTTGGCTAAAATAAATAATTTTATAAGATGAGTCGGGAGACCCTTATAAATAAATTAGGATTTTAGGTTAGCAATTCAACCCATTGA
>NW_018397273.1:2874419-2874531 GCF_002168275.2 Theobroma umbraticum
GGAAGAGAGGTAAGATTTAGATGAAGTCTGAGAAATATTGTAATCCTAGGTATGTTTGATTTGATATTTACTTGAGTATTTATTATATTGATTTTTCTTAGTTTAAATTTTG
>NW_018397273.1:2874644-2879071 GCF_002168275.2 Theobroma umbraticum
GATAAGATTAATTTGTTATAATTTTAGTACGTAGTAAACTTTTAGATTAATTCCCTGTGGGATCGATACTCTGCTTGCTAATATACTATCTATTCAATATGTATCGATACTCTGATAAATAGATATGGCTTTGTTTATTCTAATTTGTTGATAATGCTTTTAATTGTCTAGCTAACAATTGAATGATTCGTGAATCTTAATGAGACTCGATAGAGTGGTTTTAGATTAGACTAAGGCTTAAATAGTGTATACTCATATCACTTAGGTGATCTAATTCACAACAAGGGTAGACATATGCCTAAATGCCATACATAGCCATTTTAGAACACTACCTTAATGAACCTTATTTAATTGATTACTATATACATATAGTAACCCAATTAGTTTGGTATTTGTGTAAGCGTATCGACAGAGACTTGTGCATAGGTTTGGATTCTAGGTTAGCAAAACTACCCATGAATGTAAATAATAAGAAAACCAGATGTCAGATGAAGTGCTAAATGAACCCATAATCCTAGGTTTTAATCTATTACTTTTCTTTATTGGATTTTTAGTTTTCACTAATTAGTTTATTTTTCTGATCAAATTTAGTTTTAATTAATTGTCTACAAAATTGAGTTACTTGAATAAGACTGATCTATCATAATTTTAGTACTTAGTGAACAATTAGGAGCAAATCACTGTGGGATACGATTCTGAACTTACTTTATATATTATTTTTTTTGATATGTATACTTGCGTGTATTAGATTAGCAACAAGTTTTTGGTGCCATTGTTGGGGATTTATATTTCTTATTTATTCTCTAATATTAAAATTCAACCAATTAGTCTTAATTCGAGTTTTTCTTTCTTAGTTTTTTAGGTTTATTTTGTCATTGTATTAGAAGAGTAAAAAGCTTAGAGATTGTATCTTGTGATCTAAGGATTGAGAGAACATTATGAAGACTTAAATGGGAAAATCAACAAGGTTTTGCTCAATCTGATACAACGACTGATCGACAGGGTGAGCAGTAAATCCAAGAGTGAGTAATGGAAGAGAATCATTGCTTTAAGGATTATGTTGTTCCATTGGTACAAGGGTTTTCCTTGAGCATTCAAAGGCCGGCTATGCAAGCCAATAGTTTCAAGATTAAGCCAACCATCATCACCATGATCTAGACTTCAATCCAATTTGGAGAACTTCCAAATGACGATCCAAATGCCCACATCTTGGGACATTTCACTTTTTCATTAAGGGATAAACCTAACATGTGATTGAACTTGCTTGTTACTAGCTCCATTACAACATAGGATGGCCTTGCTCAAAAGTTTCTTGCCAAATTCTTTCTTCCTTCTAAGACAACGAAGATGAGAAATGATATCATATCATTCATGCAGCTAGATGTGGAATCGTTGTACAAGGCTTTGGAGAAACACAAGGATCTACTTAAGCATTGCCTTTATCATGGTCTTCCAAAGTGGCTACAAGTGTAGACATTCTACAATGGGGTAACCACTATTGATGCCATGGCAGGACATGCTCTCATGGCAAAGTCAATTGATGAGGTGGAGTTCACTATTGGAAGAAATGGCATAAAAAAATTACCAACAGCCATCAAAATAATCAATGCATAGGAAAGTAGGTGGAGTCCATGACGTAGGTGCCATTTTAACATTATCAACACAAGTAATAGCTCTTAACAAAAAAACTTGATTCTTTTGGTGCTAACTTAGTTCAAAGTCTTTTTGTAGTTTGTGAGTGTTATGGAGATGGGCATGCTAGTAATTAGTGTCAAAGTAATAAAAAGACAATTCAATTTATGGAGAACAAAGAACAAAACAACCCTTACTCCAGCACTTATAACCCAAGGTGGAGGAATCATCCAAACTTCTCTTAGGGCAATAATCAAGGATCATCTTCAATGCTAAGGTCGAATATACTTCTTGGATTCCAACAACAAGCAAGAGCTCTTATTCCAAAAAAGAAACCATATATGGAGGAATTGTTGATGCAATACATGGCCAAGACCAATTCCCTTATACATAGTCAGGCAGCTTCACTAAGGAACCTTGAGATCTAGGTTGGTCATCCTACCAACTTGATAAACAACACTGCTCAAAGGACTTTTCCAAATGATACAAAGGCTAATCCGATAAAGGAAGATAAGGAACATGTCAAAGCAATTACCTTGAAAAGTGGTAAAAAAGTTGAAAGCAACCTAAAGCAACTTGAATAGGAAGGAAAAACAATTGAGATTGGGACACGGATTATAAATTCTAGTGAGAAGTGTCAAGAAAAGAAGCAAAGGCAACTCTACCTTCACTCTTTCCTCAGTATTTTAAGAAATAGTAGCAAGAGATCCAGTTTCAAAAATTTATGGAGGTATTAAAAAAGTTTCACATCAATATTCCCTATACTAAGGCTTTAGAGTAGATGCCTTCGAATGTGAAATTTTTGAAAGATATCTTGTCCAAGAAGAGGAAGTTGGGTGAATTTGAGACAATGGCATTGTGCAATGCCATCAATCAGAGCAAGTTTCCTCTAAAGCTTAAAGACCTTGGCAGCTTTACAATTCCTTGAACAATTGGTGTATTATTTTTCACCAAAACATTACATGATTTAGGGGTAAATATTAATTTGGTGCCTTTGTCTATCTATAGCAAGTTGGGTTTGAGGGAGTTATGCCCAGTATTATGATTCTACAATTGGCAAACTGAACCCTCACATATCTAAGAGGTATAGTAGAAGATGTGCTCATGAAAGTTGATAAATTCATCTTTCTTGTAGATTTAATAGTACTTGATACAGAGAAAGACTGTGAAATCTCACCTTAATGTAGGATTTGTTAAGTTAGAAAATCCTTAGAAGAGTAGGTTAAATTGTGTTTTGAACAATTGAGATTAGTTTTATACTTGGAAAATTTCATGTTTTAATGCTTTGAAGTGATATACAAAGTTTGGTTTGGAATGGAGTCTAATTGAATAAGATTTTGACTTGATTTTTAGCTAGTGGAGCTTATCTATCGATAGATGTTTATTATCTATGGATAACCATTTTCAATTAAACTTAGAAATAATTTTAAAGCTTTTTAAAATGGTTTTAGAGCTAATTTATCGATAGATGCCCTCAATCTACCGATAGATAACAATGTTTGTAGAAAATAAAAAGGGCAAAATGGTATTTTTCTCATCTAAAACTATAAATATGGCATAATTTTTTAGGGTTACCAACCCCAAACCACATTTTTACAAGATTAAGTTAAAGGTTCTATGGATTTTCAAGCCATCTAAGCTCATTTAAGATAAGAGTAGAAATTTATTGACTTTAGAATGGGTTTAGTGAAAAAAAATAGAATTAGTTGAAGGCAAATAACTTTTAAAAGTTCTTAGAATAATTAATTCGAGATTTGTTAGTTTCTAAATTGATTGCTATGATTATTATGTGTTAGGAGTGATTAAAAATTCCAAGGAATCACCGAAGAAAGTTTATGATTAGATCATCGATCAAGGTGAGTGGATACACCACTTTCAAACCTATTTTGATATGTAAAGTTGAAGAATAAATTATGGTTTATTGATGAATATGACTTTCTGCAAATATTGGTGAAATAAAAATGAGATTGTGGATGTGAAAAACGTTTCAAAAATGGTTTTCAAGCTATTATATAAAAATATGGTATTAGGTATTAGTTTTCAACAACAGGGGACAAGCACCTTATTGTTTGTAGCATTTGATTACTCCAATCTTCAAACTAGTGTGGGTATGAGAAATCATCTATATTAATGTATGGACATTATGATGTGAATGCTTGCTATGTTGAAGCTAGTGATGCATGATGGATTGGATAGTGTTTTTCCATCTAAGATTGATATGTTTATGTATATGATGTATATTCCATATACTAGATGAGATGATTAAGAAAACAAGATAAATGCCATAAGATTATGTATATGATGTATGAGATGATTGAATAGGTATGAGGAATGCTATGAGGTGCCTAAATGATGTAAATTCCATATACCTTATGAGATGAGTAAGTATGTATGTGATGTACATTCTATATACCAAATGCTATGAGCATTAGAACTCAATGAATGCAATTGATTCCACTCTCAAGAGGTGCAAGTGGCGACTTAACTCTTCTGATGCATCATAAATACCCAAGGTGCAATGAGGATGTACATTACCGGACCAAGGTTGATGGGGATCAAACAATCACAATGTGTGAGTTTAATGTTAATGGATGACTATGATTATTATCCATTTATGAAATGTTGTATGTTAAGTGCGTTGAGTTTTATCTATGATTTATACTCTATGTTTGCATGAAAATTGCTTGGTAAAATAAACTGAGCATTAAAAATAGTCCCAATAAGTAAAAGGACTTAACAATGGCAAAAATACAGAATTTACCCTAAAAATAAAGTTTTAGAGGCTATTTATTGAT
>NW_018397273.1:2879081-2889540 GCF_002168275.2 Theobroma umbraticum
CATCTATCAATAGATAGTAGACGAATGCAACAAGAAGCATTCTACTTCAAATCTATCAGCAGATGAGTTCCATAATTGTATGTATTAGCTTGTTTGAAGGCTATACAAGGGTAAAAAGGCTTCTAAAGGTTATGTAAACTTCTTTTCATGTAAATGCTATTTAAAATGTGTCTAAATAACATGTTTCATGAACTTTATGATTAAATTATTTATGAATGGCATGAGGTTACAAGTGCAAGTTTACAAAATATTTTTATTCCCTAACTTGTCTTTTTCTTATATCCACTCACAAAGTCTTTGTGACTCACATGTTATTTTTCCTAATTATTTTTGTTTGCAGATCAGTGATAGTAATAACATTTGATAGCAACCAGTGTCATGGAGATGTGATCCAATTTTCTTTTGATAAGTGATTTAGCAACCATTTACGACCTAAATATGGAGTCATGTTCCGTTGATGAGTCGGTCTTACCATACATTTATATTTACAAACTATGAACATGCTGTTAATGTTGCCAATGTTTAGACATTTTACATTGATAATGTTATGTATGAGATTATACTGATAGCTCAAGAGCCTACATGGACACTCGATGGTGTTGACATTTAATGTTATTGCCACTATGACAGTGGTACTTGTTAAAATATATAAAATTCTTGAGCCTACACAATTAAGTTGAAAAGTTCCTTAATTGAGTAATGAGTTTTATGAATGCATGCATAATGATATTGTATGTTAATAAGATGCTTTTGAATGCAATAATGAATGTTTAATGATGTTTATGATAAGAGTCTTACTTAGGCCTAACGGAGTTATGCTTCTCCAGGTCTAGGAGTCGGTCATGATCCTTCCAAAAAATAAGATGTGACAAGGACATAGAAGCTCTTATCATCCTTGGGAGACCTTTTTTACACACTACTAGAGCAATCATCGATGTGGAGAAAAGAGTGCTTACTTTGCGAGTGCAACATTAAGAGGTAACCTTTAATATATTTCAAGCTTTAAAGTTTACTAACAATCATGATAAGTGTTTTGTGATAAGTATGGTTGATAGGATCACAAGTGAAGTTTTCAGGAAAGCCACCTTACTAAACCACTTGAAGCTTCCTTGATTTTGGATTCTGAAATATGTAATAAGGATGTCCGGGATAATGTAAATGTGTTGAATACTCCGTCCTGAGTCTTGGGGACATAATTTAAGACGTTAGATCTTTCATCTTTTTCAATTTCAATAGTGAAGCCTTCTATTAAAAACCTTCTAAGTTAAAGCTTAAACCATTTCCAATTCATTTAAGGGATGCATATCTTGGCAACTCGTCCACCCTTCCTAAAATTGTTTCATTTGCTCTCACTAATAAACAAGAAGATAAGTTGTTAAGAATTTTGAGAAAGCATAAGAAAGCATTAAGGTAGACAATTACAAACATAAAAATGGTAAGTCCTTCAATATGCATGCATAAAAATTTATTGGAAGATGGTCATTAAGCCACTATTGAACATTAGCAAAGATTGAATCCAATCATGAAAGAGGTGATGAAGAAAGAGATCATCAAATGGCTAGAAGCTAGCATCATCTACCTTATTTCAAATAATGCTTGGGTAAGTCTGGTGCAATGCATACCAAAGAGAGGTGGGATGATAATGGTTACAAACAAGAACAATGAGCTTATCCCCACAAAGGCATTAACTAGGTGGAGAGTTTGCATTAACTATCAAAACTCAATAAGGCCACAAGCAAAAATCACATTCCTTTACATTTTATTGATCAAATGTTGGATAAACTAGCTGGAAAGGAGTACTATTGTTTCTTGGATGAGTATTTAAGATATAATCTAATAGCACTAGAGGATCAAGAGAAGACAACCATTACTTGTCTTTGTGGCACTTTCAATTTTAGGAGGTGATGTGTACATCAAACACATATATTTAATGGATGATTAAATACCTAATTAGTCTAAGTTAGATTAGATTTAGGATCATATTTAGGTGTTTTTAGTTATTTTATTAGTTTAGTTTAATTTATGTTTAAATGTTTATTTTAAGTTAATAATGTTAGTTTTATGTTATTTATATTTATTTTTATGTTTTGTAGTAGTAAGATCAAAAACAATTTCAATTGGTGAAGAAAGGTGCATAATGGATTCATGCTCTATTTGCATATATTTTGATATTTCAAGTATATCTCCCACTACATAAGTCCAAATGACATGATTTTTATACCATTAAAAGGCTAAAAGGCAGGGTTACAACGTTGATGTTTACCACCTTTCCATTTCTAATCGAAAAATGGTCTAAATCTCTATCGAAGTGAAAGTATTGCACTAGAAGAACAGAATTGAGATAAAACCTTTGAGAGCCACGGCTTTGGGAAATGAGAGTCATGGCACTCACCATACGTTCCAAAAATAATAAACTTATGGGATTTTGGAAGCTACGGCTTTTGAAGGATATTTAAAAAGCCTTTTTTAGAGGTTTCTAGGGGAGGTAGTAAGTAATTTCTCTAGAGAAAAAGAGCAAAAAACAAAGCAAGAAAGTAAGAGAATTAGAGGGAGAATCAAGATCACAAAGCTTCAACAATTAGTTTTTTCTCTTTACTTTTGTGTTTCTCTTAGTTTCTTTGACTTAGATTAATGGCTAATTTCTTTGGATGAAGTTTTTATTAGATATTATGAACTAAACTATTTTTCTAGGATTGCAATTGAACTCTCATGTTATCTAAATTTTTAATCTCTTTCTTGCCTATTTTCAATGGAATTGAATTGTTTATTCCAATTTCTTCTTAGTGCTTTTAATTGCTTGGCCACAAATTAAATTGATTTAGGAACCTAAACAAACTTGAGAAAGGGTGTTTAACGTAGACTAAAATTGGGATATCATATGATCATATTAATTGATTTTATATGGGATAGGGATATACCTATAGGCCATATATAGCTATATTAGAGCATAAACTTATTGCGTCTATTTTAATTTCAATTCACATAGGGATTAATTTTTTGATTAAAATAGATATTTTTATAAGACGAGTTGGGAGACCCTTATAAGTAATTGAGGACTTTAGGTTAGCAATTCAACCCATTGAAATAAGTTGAGGAAGAGAGTTAAGATTTAGATTAAGTGTGAGGAATATTGTAATCCTAGGCTTGTTTGATTTGCTTTTTACCTAATTATCTTATTGCTTTAATTTTTAATTAAATTAGTTTTAGCTGAGTAATTTTAAGTTTAATTAGAATTTAAATTTTAATTATTTGAATAAAACTAAATTGTTCTAATTTTAGTAGTTAGCAAAATTTTAGATCAATTCTTTATAGGATCAATACTCTACTTGCTTATATACTATCTATTTGATACTTGTACTTGTGTAGTAGAATTTTAACTGACAAAAAGACACCATTTGGACTGTGCAATGCTCTACCCACATTCCAACAATGCATGTGGCTGTTTTTTCAAATATGGGGGAGAAAACACTATAGGTATTTATAGTTGACTTTTCTATTTTTGGAAGTAATTTTGATGAATGTTTGTTGAATCTTGACAGGGTTTTCAAAGATGTGAAGAGACAAACCTAGTGCTAAATTGGGAGAAGTGTCATTTTATGGTACAAGAAGGCATTGTTCTTGGTCACAAGTTTTCAAGCAAAGGATTAGAGAGGGATAAAACGAAGATAGTGACAATTGAGAAGCTTCCATCACCAAATTCAGTAAAAGGTGTTAGAAGTTTTCCTGGTCACATTAGTGTTTATAAATGATTCATTAAGGATTTCTCCAAATTGCTAAACATTTGTGTAACCTCTTACAAAAGCATGTTCCCTTTAAATTTGATGATGCATGTCACGCTGTATTTATAAAATTGAAAAAGAGATTAACATCTACACCGATTATTGTAGTTCTTGATTAGTCATTCCTATTTGAACTTATGTGTGATGCTAGAAACTATGATGTACGTGCAATGTTAGGAAAGAGCAAAGCTGAAGTTTTTCATTCTATATGCTTACTAACAAAACCTTGACTGAAACTCATATGCATTACACTAATACTGAAAAAGAATTATTAGTTGTTATTTATGCATTTATAAGTTTTGCTCTTACTTGATTGCCACAAAAGTTATTGTTTATATTGACCACTCTGCAATTAAGTATTGATTGTTAAGAAAGATGCCAAACCAAGGTTGAATAGGTGGATATTGCTATTACAAGAATTCGATTTGGAAATTAGAGATAGAAAAGGTACAGAGAATCAAGTAGTGGACCATTTGTCAAGGTTGGAAAATGATAGCCAAGGTAAGGACTTAACTTTGATTAATGAAGTTTATGGTCATGTTCATTGATGATATTTTGCTATACGTAAGGAGTCAAGAGGGACATGGGTAGCATTAAAGGATCATGCTACAGACTTTAAGGAGGATGAGTTATATGCCAAGTTCTTTAAGTGTGAGTTTTGTCTTGATAGTGTAAGCTTCTTAGGCTACATAGTGTCTAAAGACAAGGTGAAAATGGACCCAAAAAAGATAGAGGTGGTGGAAAAATGACCAACGCCGACGTTGGTGACAGTGATCTGTAGTTTCTTAAGATTGGTCAGCTACTACCATAGGTTCATTGAGGATTTCTCTAGGATTGTTACTCTTATGACTAAGTTAAAATAAAAAGGTGTTAAGTTCATATGGTCAAATTCATGTGAGGAGAGCTTTGAGAAGCTCAAGACTTGTCTTACCACAACTCTAGTGTTGAGTTTGCCATGTGGTACAAAAGGTTGCATGGTTTATTGCAACGTATCACAAGTTAAACTTCAATGTGTGCTGATGTAACCAGAAATGTGATTGCGTAAATGTCTAGACAACTTAAAAAGCACAAGCAGAATTACCCCACACATGATTTAGAGATGGTAGCCATAGTTTTCACCTCAAATATTTAGAGGCATTATCTATATGGTGAAACTTGTAAGATCTACACAAACCATAAGAGTCTTAAGTATATTGTTAAGCAAAAGATCTCAACTTTAGGCAACATCGATGGATGGAGTTGCTTAAAGACTATGACTACATTATATTATATCATCCTAGCAAAACCAATGTTGTAGCAGATCCCTTAAGCCTAAAATCTATAAGATGTTTAGCCCACATCTCAGTTGATAAAAGATCACTAATGCAGAGAAACACGACTAGGGCAATATGGGCATTTGATTTGAGATTGATAATACAAAGGTGCTATTAGCCCATTTTAGAATAAGGATGTTGATGGATCGCATTAAGGAAGTCCAAAGAAAGGATGACCTTGTGGCAAAGGCTTTAAAGGATCTTTAAGGGAAGAAAGGGTAATTGTTCACTAAAGGCACAGGTGGTTGACTCAAATATGGGTCTAGAAATGTATGCACTCAACATTGATAATCTGAGATGAGAGTTCTTAGAAGAGGTCCATGCGGTATCATATGTAGTAGATCCAAGCACCTGCAAGATGTTTCATGATTTAAGGGAAATGTATTGGTGGGAAGGCTTAAAGAAAAATGTTGCTAAATATGTGGCCAAGTGTTTAGTGTGTCAACAAGTTATGGTAAAGCATCAAAGGCCTATTGGTTATTGCAACCTTTGCCTATTCTCAAGTGGAAATGAGAGCATATTTCTATGGATTGTGACTGGGCCACCCTATACAAATAAGGGATTTTGTAACACCCCGTACTCTCGAATAGGAGTCAACCAAGCCCAATTGATAAGATAAAAGGTCAATTGACAAAAATCTAAGTGTCAAAGAGCAGTAATGGGTGAAAAGAATATTTTAGAATAAAATATTTCATACGTGGTGAAATAATAATTAAATAATAATTATCAAAGATGAATTAGCAGGTTAAAAGGTGGTTTGGAAATGAACCGGGGGCCAAGTGAGACACTTTGGGACCCGAGGAGACAAGTGGAGAATTTTAAAATAAAATAATATTTTACTAATAAAATAATATTAAAATATGAATATTTTAATTATTGTTGAGATTAGTCATGGAGGAGGATTATAGGACTAATCTAAGTAGGGGAGAAGAAGTAAGAAAGAATTTTGAAAAAAAATAACGTTAGTGAGGCTCACGTGCCTTTATTAAATAAAGTACGAGCGAATAAATATATATTTAAATATTATGGTGACACCTTGATGGGTGCAAACTTTATATCACATTTATACACATGTAAAGGAAGGAAACTAGAAGGAAATTGGAATTTAAGTAGTGTTGGAAAGACCAAATTCTAAAGCATGAAAGTTTAGGTGGTCACACTGTAAATAAAGAAAAGTTTGAAGACTTAAGTGCAATTTTCAATATTTGAAGTTAAATGAGAATTTATTAATCAAGAAAAGTTAGATTAGGTGGAATATGAGATGTACATGTGAAACTCACTATTACATGCAAATTATTATATGCAAAAGAAGAGAAGTTAGTGAAAAACATGTGGGACCCCCACCATGTGAAGTAAAAAAAAGAATAAGATTAAAGTTTATTTACATGTAATGTGATTGGAGCTTTTGATGGTCAAATAAAGAAAGAAGAAAGTGGGTTACATGTGATTTGAATGGTGTAACAAATGGCCAATTAAAATATAAAGGAAAGTTGTGCACGAAATGTAATTGGAAGAAATAGGTGGCAAAGGAAATAAAAATAAGAGTAAGAAAATGAGGTGGCGAATGGAAGGCAATTAGGATAGATTTTGGACCAATGAGCAAAAGAGACAATTTGTGCATGAAATGTGAGTGGGGAGTGAGTTGGTTCAATGAGAATAAAGAGCAAATAAAGAGATGAAAAGAAAAAGAATAGAATAAAGAAATCAAGGAAAAATAAAAAAAAATGAAAAAGGTTGGAAAATGGATGTGGCAAGTGGAAAGAATTCGAAGGCTTTTTGCCTTGTACTTTTACCCCATAAAAGCAAAGGAGAAATGACAAAAAGGCCATCAGCTTTGGCCAATCTGCCCATGCAAGGAAGGCAAAGAGAAAAGAAGAGAAAATAATGGCAAAGAAATGTGGCTTTGGGCAATCCGCCATGTGTGGGCAAAAATGAAAAATTGAAGCCATTTTCAAGGCTTTGGCCTTGAAGGTCTGCCCCACAACCAAGAAGAAAAGACCAAGGAGAGGAAAGAAGGAAAGAAAAGAGAGAAAGGAAGGAAGGTTCGGCTTAGAGAAACTAGAAAAAAATCGAGAGGTATTTCCTCCCACCCATATGCCAATGTTGAAGTTAAGGAGAGTTTGGTGGTTTGGCTTAAATATTTCAAGGTAAGGAAGATAGAAAGTGTTAGTTTGGTTGACTTTATACTATTTGAACCAATTATGATGTGTGAAAATGTTTGTGTCAGCAAAAGAATACCATATGGGAGCCAAGAAAAACCATGCATGTTGGTGAATCACAAGGAATGTAGGATTTTGCTACCAAGGAGCTTGAGATTTCTTGATTTTAGTTCAACTTGAATTATTAAGGAAAGGTAAGACAAATTGTGGCCTAATCCTTAATTGTTTATGCTATATGACTATGGGTTAGGAAGAATATCTATAATGGTTGTGAGAATGTAATGTTGAAGAAAATAAAGGATAAGAATTAAGCATGCAAAGATTTAAGACTTCTTTGGTAAAGTTGTTACCATTTGTGTGTATAATTAAATATATTGGGTTTAAATGATTGGTAGGAAGGGTATAAGTGAGTAAAGTTGCCGTGGTGGCATGCCGGAGGAGGTAACGAGTGACCGGCAAGTAAAAAATAGCTAAATACGTGCTCAAATCAATAGCAACGTAGCGTTCCGCTATTATGAGGTGAGTAGGGGTGTCCATTTTAAAATCTCCTTAATTATAAATATATATATAAATACATGTTGATTTATTTTAAATGCAAATTTTTGGAAAGCATGAGTTGGTAGGAATACTAGAAAATTGTGGATGTTATGACTTCGAAAATGGCTTTGAATATATATAAGCTATATATATATACACACATAAAGGTTTTTGAAATTGAGAAACAAGCTTTTTAATATGATTTATGTCAAGTATATACCTTATAGTTTGTGTGATATGTATTCATGATTGAAACACATATCCACCATGCTAAATGATCTTTCAACCTCATGCAAAGAGTTTACATTTTAAAGTCTTATAAGGGATCTTATCATGTTACTATGTGAATATTTTGGAAATGATTTTGAAATGAACTTTTAAGAACCCAACTATATTTTTAAATGGTTTTATCAAACGAGGAGAGTCGAGAGTAGACCAATTATCACTTTAATTAAGTGCGAACCTTGTGCATAAGTGAACTCTAGCTAGAGAATCTTTGGGTCGTTGACGTGCTGTTAGACATGGCTGGAGCCATAGTCTGTGATTGTACATGGCTAGGCCACAAGTTGTGATATGTGGCTACGATTGCCTAATTTCTCTGATGTTGGTCAACATCGTTGAGACTACTATGGCATGTGGGGATCCGGTAGAGTGGAGCTCCCAGATGTTATTATGTGGAACCAGGTCCACATGTTCTTTATTTCTATTCCTACTCGAGAGTGATATCTCTTTGGGTTTTTACGCACATAGTTTTTCGCATGGTGATAAATAACTGTTTTCCTGCAGCTCCTTGACTTATACGATGACATTAGATTTAATTCCTCGCGTACAAGGTGATTTATGAATTTGCATATAAACTTTAATGTTAGATTTTACGAGACTATGCGTGATGATATTAAATTGCTTAAAGTCATTTGCTAAATGATTTCGACGGCAGAAATCTTTACATGAATTGGTTTGATATTTGATTTAAATGACTATCTTGCATTAACTTACTGGTTTTACATATAAGGCACAAACTCCCCTTTTTTCAGTTAATTTGTGTACATATATTCTCATATTTTTAATATTCAAATCTTCTGCCTTGAGCTTGTTTCCCATCTACGCCCTACTCACGGAGTTGATGATCACTGAGTCTGCAAGACTCACCCCTTATTTCCTTCTGCAGATAACTAACTGGTATAAGTGCATCACTCAACACATCGAGACTAGCTGTAACGTAGGTAATGGCATCTCTTAGACTTCCACTCTAAGTGGCTCTGCTGCCAAGAAGTCGTGTTATGTCAAGTAGTCAGACTTATAACGATAAATAGTTTGTGAAAATGTATTTGCTAAAACTCAAAGTTGTGTAAGGATTACCATTTATTACGTTAAATATGTTGTGGAGTTATTAAACCTGGTTATTGGTATCTAAACTCTACATTTTAAATATTATGTTCATTTGGTTTAAGTAAATTATAGTATTAAAATTGTAAGTTGAGTTTAAATTGTTTGAAAGCTTAACTAAGGCTTGTTCGGGATTTGACGGGTTCACTCGCAAGTCTTTGACACCAATAACGATCGAGGAAAAAGGTCATTATAGATATCATTCTATTTGGGTGAATGTAAATAGACTGACTAAGTCCACCCATTTTCTGCTAATGAAGACCACCTATGGAGTAGCTCAATATGCTCATTTATATATGGATGAGATAATGCAATTGCAGGGGGTTCTAGTCACTATAGTGTTAGATAAAGGCACACAATTTACTAGTCGATTTTGGGGGGAAATTCAGGAAGTTTTAAAGACTAAGTTGAACTTTAGTACTACTTTCCACCCACAAATGGATAGTTAGTCAAAGAAAAACAATTTAGACTTTATAAGGTTATATATGGATGAAGATGCAAGTTAGCCATATGTTGGTTTGAGGTTGATGAGTTGAAGTTCCTTGGACCAGAGATGGTTCAAGAGACCACTGACAAGATATAGTTGATTAGAGAAAAGATGTTGACGGCACCTAGTCATCCAAAGTCTTGTGCCGAACATCGATAGTGAAACTTAAATTTTAAGGTTGGTGATCTTGTATTCCTTAAAGTCTCACCAACTAAGGGCATTAAAAGATTTGGTAAAAAAAGCAAGATGAGCCCAAGGTATATTGGCCTATTTAAGATCCACAAAAGGACTGGCATCGTAGCTAGCTTATAAACTAGCACTTTTGCTGGATCTTGCTAGCATTCACTTGATATTTCACATTTCGGTGCTTAGGAAGTACCACTTAAATCCATCTCATGTGATTCAATACTTGAGACAATTCCATTAAAGGATGACTTGAGTTGAGTAAAAGAGCCTATAGCCATATTAATAGCTAAGTTAAGAAACTTCGCTTTAAAAAGATAGCCTCAGTAAATATGCAATGGTGTAATCACTCTGATGAATGCATGAGCTTGAGGACAAGATGAAGGAAAAGAATCCACATCTATTTTTAGTAGTTTAGACTAGTATGTTAATTTAATTCAAGTATGAATTTTCTTAAAAGGGAGAGAATAAGAACCCTAATTTTTCATATTGTGGAAACTAGGTGAAAACTTGAACTTTGATGAATTATATGTTGGTGACATTTATCTCTGAGAATTCCTTGCCATTTGATGTAAATCCCTCCATATTATTGTGTTAAATTAATGAATGAATGAT
>NW_018397273.1:2889550-2890069 GCF_002168275.2 Theobroma umbraticum
ATGGTTGAAAAAGGAAGCCAAAAGAATGTATTTTAACAAGTTTGAACTTGGAGGATCAAGCCCTAACGGTTGCAAGTAGATCCTACGGACGGAAGTATGAAAATCTTGAAGAATTCACAACCATAGTCAGCCCTATAACTTCCCTAGTTGGCCTTATAACAAAAAGTATGAAATTCTTGAAGAAAAGACAACCATAGTTGACTACAGAATTTGGGTAGTCAACTATAGCGACTTTTGATATATCAATATATAAAATGTTAAAAGTGAGCCATAACCTTCATTTTACATTTTCTCAACCTCCAACTCATCCCCAACAACCACCAAACCCACCTCTAACCTTTCAAAACCCCATTGGACAAATATTCTGTCAATTAAAATTTCACTACCCAAGTATATGTATCGAATAGATAGTATATTAGCAAGTAGAGTATCGATCCCATAAAGAATTGATCTAAAATTTTACTGAGTACTAAAATTAGAACAAATTAATCTTATCCAAGCACTCAAAATTAATTGATT
>NW_018397273.1:2890161-2890364 GCF_002168275.2 Theobroma umbraticum
ACAATATCCTTCACACTTCATCTAAATCTTACCTCTCTTTCTTAACTTATTTCAGTCGTTTGAATTGTTAACCAAGAGTCCTAAATTATTTATAATGTTCTCTCGACTCATCTTATAAAAATATCTATTTTAACCAAAACACTATATTCCTATATGGATTGAAATTAAAATAGATTCATTAAGTTCAGGCTCTAATCTGGCTA
>NW_018397273.1:2890515-2916876 GCF_002168275.2 Theobroma umbraticum
TAAAAGCATTAAGAATAAATTGGAATAAACAATTCAAATCCCATTGAAAATAAGAAAGAGATTAAAAATTTAGATTACATACGAGTTCAATTACAATCCTAGAATAATAAATTAGCTCATAATATCTAATAAAGACAATATCCAAAGAAATTTAGCCATGAATCCAAGTCAAAGAAAATAAGGAAAACACAAAAGTAAGACAGAAAACTAATAGTTAGAACTTTGTGATCTTTATTCCCTCCAATTTTCTTGTTTTCTTGCTTTGTTCTTGGCTTTAAATCTCCAAAATAGTTGCTTGCTGCCTCTTCTTTAGAATCTCTGAAAAAGGTCCCTTAAATAGGCTCCAAAAAACCTAATTTCTAAAATCCCGTTAACTTCTCTTATTTTTGGAAAGTTACCCAGCGCTGCGGTGCTACTTCTCCAGTGCTACAGTGCTGAGCTCTTTGGAAATTTGTTTATGTGCTTCCTTTCATCAACGTTGTAGCCTTGTTCACCCAGCACTATAGCAGTCTATCAAATTCAAACATAAGTTTCACCCTGATATGTTCTGAACTAGGCAAAGTGGCAAACATAAACGTTTTTTTCTTGTCTCTTAACTTTCCAATGGATTAAAAATCACATCAATTAGACTTTTGGATTGAAAGATATGCTCCAAATACCGCATCATGTTTCATCTTGCATATGGCTACAGTATTTCAACTTTGACAAATATTTTGACCATGATGCAATCAGAATTGGGTGAATTGTAAACATAAACATTGTAGTCCTTCTTCTTAGAATTCTAGTGTCTAAGAATCACCTCATTTAGAGTTTGTTAGAGAGAGATATGGTCAAAATGCCAAAATATATATGAATAAAGATATCACCATACTTGCACTGATTTTCATCAAATGAGCCTTTTTCATCAATTTCCTACAAAAGCCATAAAGGAAATTAGCAATAACTACTCTTAAAGTAATTTAAAACAAAACAACGTAAAATTTAAGTAAAATAACTTAAATTAATCACTTAACAAGTAATCAAATTTAAACTAGAAAAACACTTAAAATGCTAAAATTTGAACCTAAAATCTCGAAGATCTATCTACTTAAGCCCCCAAAATGTGTCAAAATAACTCTATATAATAGAGTTATCACATTCAACCTTCCAAACTCAAATCTAAGGTAAGTTTTGGCATTTTTGGATTTTAATCATAATGTTTCAACCTAACTAAAGGGTTTTATAAATTTTAGCTCATTTAATATGAATTTGAGCTAGGATTTTGGGAGTTTTGGTGTCTTCAACAAGGTTGAGGAGGTAAGAATGATTAAGGTTTCATTATATATGACGTGGGTTTGAAGTATTATGGGTTATTGATTTGAAACAAAAATATGAGTTAATCAATTAGTTTCCAATAAACGGATTTGATAGAAAAAATAGGGATTTATGCTAGAATTGTTGTGACAGGTGATTGCTAGAGCTAGAAATTATAGACGAGAAAGATTTTTCTGACACGAAGCTTATGAAAAGAATATACTTTCTACAAAAGTGAGTGGATACACTGCTTTAAGTACTTTATATGGTAAAGTTGAGCATGATTTATTGATTTGGATGACTTGGATGTTTGAATGATATTGTGGTTTTGATAAATTGTATGGTATAAGAATAAATATTTTCAACAAAGATTTCAATCTATTATGTAGTAAATAGCTCTATTATGTATTAGTTTTCAACAAGGGAGATACAAGCCTTATCAAATGATTCTATTCAAATACTCCTTGATTAGAAGTATGTTGCACAATTGGTGCTTGGCTAGGTTGAAGCCTAGGCAGATGAATACATACCTGCCCATTTATGTGTGAATGTGAAGTATTAGACTAACCACCCCAGCCTACATGCTAGTGAGGGTCAAATGAGACGCCTCTACAATAAGGTGAATGTGGATGGTAAAATACCTATAAACATAATTAAGAAAGTGGATGAGTAAGTCTCCACTGTTTAATTGTTAAATGTGGATGGTAAAATGCCCATAAACACAGTTATAATAGTGGATGAGTAAGTCTCCACCACTTGATTGTTAAACATGAATGGTAAAATGCCCACAAATATAAATTATGAGAGTGGATGAGTAAGTCTCCACCATTTACTAGTTATGGGTGGATGTAATAATACTCACTGGTGAAATTGTGATATGGATAAAAAGGATAGCATGTGATTATCATAAATTTTGATTATTTAATATTGTGTAATGATAATGTTTTAAGTATGTATGAAATTGTCATGAATGCATAAAGGCCAGATGTGGGGTGTCATAACACACATGTTTAAAGGCAAGATTTGGGGCATCATACCACACATGACAAAGGCCAAATGTGGGGTGTTATTCCATATGAACACTTGAGCTAGATGTGGGGCATCATGCCATATGTGATAAGGGTCAAATGTGGGGTGTCACACCACACACTTTATAATTGTGGTGACAAGGTGAACATGCCAATAGTTGAGGTGGTATTATCCATATCTATATTGAATTGTTGGAAATGTTCATTTAATAACGCTAATGCGTTTAGTTGATAAATGTTTATTCATCCGTTAAATGGTTGATATAAAGCTCAAGAGTAGAAAACTCGCTTAATGCTTCTTAAACCTCTAAGTGGGAGGAATACCGAAGGTATGGGTTGTATAAGGATTGATTCCACTGCCAATGGTATAAGTATCGATATCATTGAGTTTAACTCTCTCATTTTTGTATTATCCCAACAAGGTCAATGTTGTGGTGAATGCTTTGAGCTAGAAGTCTATGGGTAGTTTGACCCATATATCAGTTGATTGGAGATTTTTAGTGCAACACATGCACAACTTAGGCAATATGGGAGTATGATTTGATATTGATGATACAAAGGCATTGTTAGCCCATTTTATAGTAAGGCTAACTTGGATTGATCATATCAAAGATGCCTAAAGCAAGGATGGCTTTGCTGTGAAAGCTCTAAGTGATCCTTAAGTGAAAAAAGGGCAAATCTCTACTAAAGGCATGGATGGATTATAATGATATGGATCTAGAATATATGTATCAGACATTGATGATTTATGATGAAAAATATTGGAAGAGACGTATGTGTCAGCCTATGTGGTTCACCTAAGGACCATTAAGATGTACCATGATTTGAGGGAATTACATTGGTAGGAAGGTTTAAAAAAGACATGGCAAAGAAGGTAGCTAAGTACTTAGTGTGTTAGCAAGTTAAGGTAGAATAGTAAAAGCTTGTCAAATTATTACAGCTTTTACCCATTTTCAAATGGAAATGAGAGCATATTTTTATGGATTTTGTGATAGAGCTACCCCAAACTAGTAAGGTGTGTGATTCTATTTGGGTAATAGTTGATAGACTAACTAAGTCCACTCATTTTTTGCTAGTAAAGACTACCTATGGAGTGGCACAGTGTGCTAGATTATGTGGATGAGAGTGTGATTACATAGAGTCTTTGTCACCATACTATCAGATAGATGAATGGGTAATCTAAGTGGACTAGTTAGGCATTAGAAGATATGTTACGAGCTTGTGTTGTACACTTCAGAGTCACTTGGGATTGACACTTACCTTTGATAGAGTTTTCCTATAACAACTTTCAGTCTAGCATTCAAATGGCACCTCATGAGGCTTTATATGGGAAAAAGTGCAGATCACTTATTTGTTGGTTTAAGGTTGATTAGTGGAAGTTTTTTGGACCGGATATGGTTCAAGAGACCATTGACAAGATTCAGTTGATTAAAGAGAATATGTTGACAGCACAAAGTTGTCAGAAGTTATATGTCACCCACAAACGTAAAGACTTGGAACTTAATGTTGGTGATCATGTGTTTTTTAGAGTTTTACCATAGAAAGGCATTATGAGGTTTAACAAGAAAGGCAAGTTAAGCCTAAGGTATATAAGACCATTCGAGATCCTTGAAAGAGTTGGCAAGATGGCGTATCATCTAACACTTTTACCAGATCTTTGTAGCTTTCACTCAATATTGCACATTTTAATACTTCAAAAGTACAATCTCAAGCCATCTTATGTGATCCAGCATGAGACTTTACAATTGAGAGATGATTTGAGGTACGAGGAGCAACTAATTGAAATTTTGGATGGACATGTGAAGAAATTACGCTTTAAAAAGATTGCCTTAGTCAAGATGCAATGGTGTAATCACCTAGGTGAAAAGGTGATTGGGGAAGCTAAGGACAACATGAGAGCAAAAATCCCAAGCTTATTCAGTGAAGGTTAGTAAATATTTAATTTCAAGGACAAATTTTCTTAAGGGGAGAGAATGTGAACCCACTCAACCTTAGGCATAGATTAGTTAAGTAAATCCTATTCGGTGAGCAAATTTAAACATGTTTGACACCTAAATCTCAAATTTTAAGAGAAAAAGTTCCTAAGAGTTGTAAATAGGCCATAAAGAAGTGTTTTCAAAGCAAAAATTTACATTCTAGAGTAAAAGTATCGATACATTATACCTAAGAAACTTTCAAAAAGGATTTAGATGAACAAGTATCGATACATAATGAATATGTATTGATACATTAAACCTAGAAACTCAAGTATCAATATTTTTTTTCAAATGTATCGATACTTGTCATCAATTTTTAAAAAATAAAAAAGAGTAAAAATGTTTTTTCCACCCAAAAACATTCGAATTTAGGTTTCTTTTTCATTTTTTCAAACTCCAACTACCTTTTCAACATTTTCTCTCAAATTTCAACACTTTCAAACTTCTTTTCCTACCAAAAAAACCTCATTTTCGAAGATTTAAAGTTTGGTTTGTGTTTTTCTAACTATCAAAGTTAAAGTTTCCACCTTTTAATCTTTCAAAACTTAGATTTCCATTATTGATTTTATGTAATCAAATAGATTTCGTGGTTTGTCAAAGAAGCTAAGGTTTCTAGAGACTTTTATCCTTTGTAGTTCACCAAGGTAAGGACTAGTTAAAGATTTAAATGTATTTACCATTAGATAAATGAAAAATAGTAGATTTAAAGCTAGAAATTTAGTATTACTTGAACCCAACAAGTTTTGTAATTGGTATTGATGATTACCACAAGATTTTAGTTTAAGTAATACTTACAATGATTGTTGAAAGCTTAGGTGTTGTCAAAACTCCAAGGAATTTGCTGGAGTCCAGTCTTGGTCGTTGGTAAAGGTTGAGTCTCGTAAAGGTACGTGGATCCACCTTTTTAAAGTATTTTATATATGTAAAGTAAAAAATTATTTATTGAAGTGTTTATCATGCATGATTAAAGATTACCTTTATAATGGCTTCTCAAATGTTTTAAACCCAAATGTTTTAAACCCAAATGATTTCAAAAATGTTTTTGAATATACTATATATGTAAATATCCTATTGTGTATCAGCTTTCAATAAAGGGGGACAAGCCTTTTATTTGATTGTCCTTCGAAATGAGCTCAAGTTGATATGATGAATATGAAATGCATGTATGCTACGTGAGATGTTTAGGTGGATGTAGACATACCCACCCATGAGCCTATGAAACATTTATGTGATGTGTATATAAGCATGTCATGTACGATAATTTTGATTTGTATGTGATGTAGTTCCACATACCTTATGAGTAAAACACATGAGCCATGGAGAAGTATGACTATGAAATGATGATGTTATAAGTTATGGATATGATAGATACTATATGTTTAGAAGTAATCCAAGATAGTGTGGATTTTTACCATTATTCGTTATGAGTTGGGACAAACTACATGAGATGCCACTCATAAATGCACTTAGTAATCTAAGTTAGTAGGGATTAAACCCTAGCCGTTAAGATTTGGGGCTGACTGCCACTCCCAAGAAATCTAAGATAGTGGGGATTAAACCATTTTCACCTTGACTTGGGGCGAGCTACCACTCACAGATAGTTGAATTCTAGTTAATTATTAGAATGATTAGGGAGAATATATTGTAAGAAGATTCTATACAAGTTATAAATGAGGAAATGACATGGTATAGTTGAGAACTTGATGGAGTATAGCTTAGTCAACTGAATCTTAGTCTATATGATTGATCCTATGGTTAGGATGACGTTTAGAGTTGGAAAATGCAAAAGATGTTTTAGTAGACTAGGTTTTATGAATAAAGTATTGATACTTGAAGAGTAAGTATCAATACGTAGAACATAGAATGTCCCATGAAGTATTTTGTGTAGCAAGTATCGATACTTTTCCAAATGTATCGATACTTCAATTACAGAATAGTGTTTTCACTTTGTTTTCACAATGTTTTCAAATGTTTATAACTCCCATTTTCATCCTAAATGTTTATGCAAACTTTGGCTTCTATTATACTTATAAGAAATGGTTTTGAACAATGCTATATACATTAGTTTAAAGAAAAACTTATGAGATTTGTTAATGTCATGATTATATAACATATGATTTATGCAATAACTCTTTCCCTTGGCTTATCCCCTTCTCGTATTCACTCACAAAGTATTTGTAACTCACACATTAGTTTTTTTTTTGGATCAGTGAATAACTTAATACCCTTATCGTGGAAATGAGCTCTCGATCTTTCTTAAAAAGTGTTCTAGCAACCCCCTTAATGCTTAAAAGGTCGAGTCCTATTCCACTGATGAGTTGGTCTTTATTTTATTGTTATATGTTGATGGATTTTTCTTTATGAGTATTTATGAGTATGTAAACACAAATGGCATAACGATTTATATGTTTTACGAGAATTTGACAGTTAAATACTTATGATAAAATATTTGCTTGAGTTATGAAAACTACTTTTCATTTATAATTTATTAGTATTTCTGCACGTCGTGAGGTAACATTCCACCTTATTATGATAGCACCTAGTATGATGTTCATTAGCTTTTCCACACTTCGTTGTGTTGAATTCCACCATGTTGTGATGGCGAACCAAATTGCATGTTGATGTATTGCTGATAATGTGTATGCTTTATACATATGAACAATATATGACTTATGAGTAAGAAGCTTGCTTAAGCCTAGTCGAGCACACCCACATAGGTCTTTGCATCAGTCATATCTCTAGAAATGGGATGTGACACCTTAGTTGGCTACAATAAAAACATAAGCTTGCAACTCTATAACATTGTATCCTATGTTGCTGAACACAGAATGTACATAATACCCTTAATTGTCCCTTTTGCTTAGAGGCATATTACCTCAATAAGATTGTAGTCTTATGCTCTTGTCTCACATCGGTACTAATAGATATGCTTTTCTGCTCCTATCCCACATCAATACAGATAAATATACTCCCTTGTTGGGAGCCTAGTGACAACGAAATCCTATGTTAGCCCTACCGGCCCATTAAGACTGAAGCCTTACTCGTACTGCTGTCTCTTTGGCCTTGCTAGCCACCTATCTAGGCCCTTTTAGCCAAATCACAAGTCCCTCGACTTTCCACATTATTCCTTTTCTCTCATATGAGTGCATTCCACAACAAAAGAGTATGTTCCATAACTTTGAAGGGCTATAACCTTAACACAATGGGTCAAGGACCATTACATTGCTTGAAAAAAGGACACCTTTCCCCTAGTACACAAGATGACCACTCTTCTAGGTACATCTATATAGTCATGGCTCGATACAAGGTTGATTGATGATACTAAGCCTCTTGTTTACTAGGCTAGTTGGTTGGATTGCTGGTTTGTTAATTTACTTGAGTTGTTGCCGTGCTTGGTCTAAACACTTAAATCGTGACACTGATATCTATCTCATGAATCATTATGCAGCACCCACAAATGATGACTATTTTACCTTTTCACTTGGATGTATATTCTATTTAGACTCAAGTGTTATGTGAAGGAAACTTATGAACTAGTTTGGGAGTATATTTCATTGAGACCAAGAGCTCCTTTGGTATAATGTTTACAGTGCCAAAAGACCACTTTTGGTCCAAAAGTATTTCTTTTACTGCACTTTATGAGCTTATTGTAAAAGCTTATCAAGAGGTTTTTTTTCTTGGCTGTCAAAAACACTTTTTAACTATTAAATAATATTGGTTTGAATCACAAAATTGTTCTTGTAATTATTTAAATATTTTGAATTCAAACATTTTACTTCTTTATCGCCCTTTTTTTCAAAGTAATATCAAATATTAAAACGAAAAAAAAAAAATCACAAATCAAGGTTTCTACAGTAAATTTGAAACGCACCTGTTGCAATTCGATCTTTTTTAAAACACAACAACAATAATAAACTAGGTTTAAGAACCCAGGGAGCAGCTTGGAAATCGACCCAAACAATGGGCCCATATGTACACTTTGAGTGTATATTCTGATTTCAACTTTAATTTAATGCCTTTTCGTCACAAAACCAAAGAAAAAGGACAGAAGAAATTTACGCCACTATTTAAGTTACAGGTAAAATACGTGCTTTTCTGTAAGAGTGGAGTGAGAAAGACAGCGATAATGCTGATATGATGCCCACACACAGACACGGCAGCGACTAGCAACACTCCACAGAATGAAACTCAGAGCCTTGTGGGAAGCAGCTGCGAACTCATTCCGACATGGGCAACTGTGGCACTAGAGAGGAATCTGCTGTTGTTACTCACGCTCAAGGTTTTTTGTTTTAATAAATTTTATTACTCACATTCCAGATCTAGGGCTTTCCCTTTCTAGTCTTTTCTTCATCTTTCCCGGGAAAATTGTTGCTTTCGTGTGAAATTGAAGTGAGCAAAAAGTGAAATTGGTGGCATGTTTTTTCGCAGTTCAACAGCTCCACATGTTATCTGAGAAGAAGCAGAGTCACAATCGTACACTGTCAGATCTGAGCGATCCCTGTACCCCCCGCAACTTCGAGGACTCGAGAAAGAATTCGCTACTCTATACCCACGTCATTGCCTTCACCTTGTATGAGCTGGAAACCATTACCAAGAGCTTCCGTTCTGACTACATTCTTGGAGAAGGTGGCTTCGGAACCGTCTACAAAGGTTACATTGACGAGAATGTAAGGGTTGGCCTCAAGTCTCTACCCGTCGCTGTCAAGGTCCTCAACAAGGAGGGCCTTCAGGGTCACCGCGAATGGCTTGTATGTATATACATATTTCTCTCTCTCTCTCAAATTTCCCTAACTTTCAACCCTTTTTCCTAAACGTCATGCTCTATCTTCAGACTGAGGTCAACTTTCTCGGCCAGCTGAGGCATCCAAATCTGGTTAAGCTCATCGGGTATTGTTGCGAGGATGATCACAGGCTACTGGTATACGAATTCATGTTCCGTGGAAGCCTTGAGAACCACCTTTTTCGAAGTATGGGTTTCTCCACTTCTCCTGTTTTTGCATTGCTAAATGCTGCACAGGATCCCTATATTGATTCATGCTTATATGCTTATCTTCTTTCCCCGTCTCTCAATTACAACATCATATCCTCAGCTGCTCTCAATGATTACAAATACCTTGCTTTCATGCTCCAAACATATTGTCAACCACTAGGCTCTAGAAACTTTGCTATCTGCTCATTAACTCGTCAATTTGGTGTTAAAAGGATTCTAGCGACTAATGAACAGATTAACCTGCCCATGCAACTTTTTCAACTGGTTCACCTATTATCATCACAGAATTCTGAAGTGTGTGTGGAGCATCTTAAAAGGATTTGGTGTAGCTCCTTTATGATCAACTAAAGCTAATTGTAGAATATGGAATCTTGTAAGGAAAATATTTCACTGCTCCAAAGCAGTGCATAGGCTCATGCACGCAGTAATACCTCGTGATCTGTTGTAAGCACCCCTATGTTCAAGGTGCTATTGTAGACATTTTGTTTCAAAATCATCTCAATCTTCTAAATGGGCTGGCAGCTAATTATAAGAGATGAACCTTGCCATATTTTTTATTGCAAGGCTCTAGATTATCCTGTAGGTGTATGTTGTCCTAAACTTATTTGATCAATGAGGCACCCATGAGAATATAAACATATGCTGTATATGTAGGCTCACTCCCTTAATTGGGACTACTATCTGTATCCTCCTCCATCAGTCATCCTAGGTTCCTTGGGAAACTAGTGTGCCATGTGTCTTATGCTGACTGAAGAGTATCCAAGTTAGAAGCAAAAGCCACTAAATGCTTTAATGAGTTCCTTTGCCTCCTTTTTCCTTTTGATATTTGTTATGATTATTTTTGTCTGGTAATATTTTGATGTCGCTTTTCTGTGGCATTCAGAGACAACTGTTCCTTTATCCTGGGCGACAAGAATGATGATTGCTCTAGGAGCTGCGAAAGGGCTTGCTTTCCTTCACAATGCTGAAAGACCTGTAATATATAGGGATTTTAAAACTTCCAATATATTGTTGGACTCTGTAAGCATTGGCCTAAATCATTTATTTAAGAGCTTGCTCTTGTCTTCATCTCTCTTGATTGTTGGATGCTTTGTCCATTTCAATCCATGCTAGTGGATTGGCCAAAAGGGAAAGAAATTTTCATGCTAGTTGCCTCTTGAATATGCAGGATTATACAGCCAAACTTTCTGATTTTGGGCTTGCAAAAGCTGGACCACAAGGTGATGAGACCCATGTATCAACTCGAGTGATGGGAACGTATGGCTATGCTGCACCAGAATAGTTTATGACTGGTACGGCCTCCTAATATCTCAGAAATGTGTTATACATCGTCATAACATTTATATTGGAAAATAGAAGTTTAATCCATGGGGGGAAACTGGTTATGATCCATAAATAGGGAAAGGCCATCATTTAATATAAATTTCTTTTCTGAGCTGCCTTCCAGAAAGACAGGTCATGAAAGCATGTTGGTTGCAAGCTACCGGCACCAATAACATTTTAGCTGCTTCATCATACGGATAAGCATAGGTCCTTCAGTGTCACTGTTACTAACAATTGCGCCTTCTGCTTCTTAGATATGACAATGCATAAGAAACTTGCTGCATTAGTTTTGGCAGTGTCAAATGGGAAGATAATTTTGGATTTCTTTTCATTAATATTGTTTGGGATAGAAAAGAAAGAGGTTAAAACTTTGTTTAAGTAAACAAAAGAAGTTATTCAAAGTGGTTCACACTTTTATTTATGAATGATTATGAAAACAAATACAAGTATCAACAGATCATTTTTCTCATGATTCATGAGCAAGATCCAAAACTATAGATCTACTAAAATAAAGAGATATCAAGGATATACATAGATTGAATCTGACTGTATTTTCAAGCTGATTATAATTCCTTCTTAAGTGCCTGTTGTACCAGTTCTGGGACTTTGGTACATTTGAGCATTTATCATATTGTGAACTGCTCTGGTCTTCTATTTTTACTTGTGATGGTTTCAACAAATGAAGAAGCAATTATGTTTGATATGCACAGTTAATTATTTCTCCGTCTGTATAAAATGAGCAGGCCATCTGACTGCCAGGAGTGACGTATACAGCTTCGGAGTTGTTCTTTTGGAGCTTTTGACAGGAAGGAAATCTGTTGATAAGACAAGACCAAGCAAGGAGCAGAACTTGGTGGAATGGGCTCGACCAAAACTGAATGATAAGAGAAAGTTACTGCAAATAATTGATCCAAGATTGGAGAATCAATATTCAGTAAGGGCTGCGCAGAAGGCATGCAGCTTGGCATACTACTGTCTGAGCCAGAATCCAAAAGCGAGGCCATTAATGAGTGATGTAGTTGAAACGTTGGAACCTCTACAATGCACTGGTGGTAGCGCGGGTGAAGTCTCTTCATCTTTAAACCCAAAACTAACAGGAGGTGCTGGTCCATTTGCAATGGGTGGAGTTCCAGACTATCGTGTGCGTTACAGATTTTCCAACAATGTTGGTCCGGGTGCCATTTGTAGGTCGCCTAATCCAAATTGTTCCCCGGGTGGCCCTGCAGCATGCAGGGTTCGATGATAATATCAGCTAGTTGTACACTTCTTTGGTGTGTCTTTTGTACCATAACCTCCTGCCAAAATGACAAATTTGCTTGCTAAAACAAGGGTGGTTTTGCTTCATTGTACCTAATGTGTATGTTATCCGTAGTCAGTGTTGATTATGCTATTCAACTTAAGCTTGTATCACTGGAATTTCCTGTTCGAAATTGTTTTCAGCGTAAGCATACAGCCGCAGACTTGTAAGTAGATGCTTTTTGCCGCAATTTTATTTCGATGAAGATGGTAAAGATGAAAAATGTTGACAGCAACGATGATAGTCAATAGGAAAGACTAGCAACTTGCAACGATGACAAGGAGTATTCCCTCACGTTTGTTGGCAAAGGATTCTTAAACCAGCTGCTTCTTATCCTCATATTTTTGGTCGGCCCCATGTTCCTCCAAACCGACAAGTGTAGGTCCATACAACCCTGTGCGTGCAGATGAAAAGCAAAAGATGGATTAAAGTGGGGGCGGTGCATGGACTTCAACTTCATCCTACATCCTCTCTGGCATGCCTCTTCTTGACCTAAAATTCATCTTGGAAGAGCTAACATGGCTTATCCTGATACGTTATTATGCAAACGGAATGCGGAGGAGCACTACTCCACGGTCAAGGCCAAGGGCAATGACAGAAGAAGGACAGCAAGCATAGGAATCTAACAAACTTGATTCTTTTACTGAATTAAGCTCCACATTGAAGGTTTTGAGTCAAGTTAACCGCTTTGCATAAAGTTGGTTGTCGGTTTTGGATTGCTCCATACATTTTGTAGCCCCCATAATTGGCCCTCCTGCATGATTTATGATACAAATTGGGATTTGATATATAATTATTATATATATATATATAATATATATATATCCATCCATTTGTTTGACCCACCTTCTCAACAATTCTCCTTCTCCTTACTATCCACCACACAAATTTCCTTGGCAAATTTTATCGCTCTCCTTGGTGCGTGAACCCCGCCCCTTCCCCCTCTCTTTATGCATGCTTCTTTCTAGCTCTGTGCACCATGGACAGCTGGGCCACCGGTCATGGTATCTTGAAACTATCGATTGTGATCCTCTTCATTGCTCACTTCACCGCTTGTCAAGGTATGTTAGTTTCTGAATTCGGTTTGAAACGTAATCGTTCTTGCCAGCCATGTTAATTGAGTCCATGATAGTTGCAGTTAAGGCGGTGGTAGCTGAGGCATCATCATCACCAACCCGAGAATATAAGCCCGTAGCCGTTGGGCCAACCGAGTATCGCGTGCTTCAAGGCAAAGCTGATGATGCACGGCGGAAGCTTGCTCCTTTCCAGCTGTGCTTGCTGTGCAAGTGCTGCACCACCAGCGCCGCCTCCACCTGTACCACCATGCCTTGCTGCTTTGGCATCGACTGCCAGCTTCCTAACAAGCCCTTCGGAGTCTGTGCTTTTGTACCCAAGACTTGCAACTGTAATTCCTGCTCTGCCTAATTTGGCAATGCCAAGTGAAGAATCCAATACAAGTTTACTCCAATTCCGAATCCAAATGTTATAGTTAGGAACTGTACAAGTAGTTTTTTTTTTTATAAAAAGAATTTTCTTCCTCTTCCAAATTCCAAAAAGCTTGATGGAAAAAGGTTGGGAACTTGTAATTGTACACTTCAAGCCGCAGCTCCTTGTGGTTCAACTCAACATGTAGTAGCATGATTCGTGGTTGTCAAGTCGACCAAATTATTATATAATCAAAAACACAAAGCGACTCAACATAACTCAACATGTTGCTCCACATATGCGCTAGGCAAGTTTTTCACATCTTTGGAATTCCGTTCGCTTGATGTGTTTTTCCTTTATTAACAAGACAAAAAGTTAAAATAAAAAATATGAATCCAAAGAACTCTAATTTGGGAGACAGATTGAAAATATAAATATTTGTTCTTTTGCTCGTTGGATCTCTAGAATTGTCGTGTTCGAGAGAGTTAATAGCAATTAAAAGAAATCTATAACAAGAGTCAAGATGCAAGCGATAAAGCACTATATTGAATTCATGTGAGTAGTGAAAATAATAGAAATTAAGATAACAAACCTTCTACTCATTATCTATGAGTATACTCTCACGATGTGAGGTGGGGTCATTTTTTATTTTTAATATTTTTTATTTCCAAGATTTCTTACTTTTACTCTTACACAAAATTGATTGGCTAATGTGGCAAAAGGTATAACTTGTTGCAAGGTAACTCTCTTTGTAAAAGCAATGTACCATTGTATGATCAATCCATACTAACATTAACAATCCAAAGAATCCAAGACACAAAGTTCTAAAATGTGGAGAAAATAAGTATTAAAAAATTCATAGAATAATCTTTCTCTTATCAAATCTGTTTCAATCTTTTACCTTTCCAAGATTAATGTAGACTAATTCTTAGATCTTGATTGTAACATCGCTGACTTTGATATGCATTACATGGTGTGAATTAAGCTATTGAGGAATTAATTAAATTTTTATGTATATGTTTGAAGGCTTGAGAATATGCCCATGTGTATTGAGAATGACCTTGAAAGTTTGTTTTGCATTTGAGGATTTTGATGATATTTAAGATGTGCTAAGTGTATGGAAGCAATGCCTCATGACACTTAGGCAAATTGCTAGCCAAATTATTAATGAATCTTAAAGTTTGAAGTTGTAGATTGAGATTTAATCTTATATTTGAGTATCTGTGCAAGAACCTTGAGTTATATAAATGATTTAAAGTGTTTATTTGAATGAAAATGAATTACGAACTTAAATGGGTGAATTCGGAGACTTGGGATGTGAAAAATCTGAATTCTAGACATGATCTATTGATAAATGTTGAACATCTATCGATAGATACAAGATAGAAGGCATGGGAAGGCAATTTGGATGAACATCTATCAATACATTCACCTTGACTATCGACTGATGTTCACTTAAGAACCAAATGAAGTATGTGGGATGGAAATTATTGATAGATCTGCGAAATCTATCAATAGATGGCTACAAGGGATAAGTTGCGAACAAGTTGAGAAGCATCTATCAATAAATCTGTGGAATCTATCGATAGCTAAATGGGAAAAATGTGAAAGGGTCTAGTGCACCATCTATTGATAGACTTGATAAATGTATCGACAGATAAAGGTCAACGCCTAAAATTTTAGAGGGATCTATTAATAGATGCTGTCATCTATCGATAAATTAATGTGAAAATGCAACAATAAAAAGGGTTTCAAGCTATCAACTCATTTTAGAACAAAAGGAAAACACTTCCCACTTTCTAACCTTCGAAAACCCTAGAACCAATTGGGATTTGGAGCTTGTTTGAATTGGATTGGAGTTTAGAAAAACCATTGTTGAGGTAAGATTACACCTTTTTACTTATTTATTTTTGATTTAATTGGTTAATAACTTAGAAATCTATTTGCTCTAGCTTTGGTAAAATTTTCTCCCTTGAGTCTGCTAGGAATTTGGAGTTGAGATTGGGCAACCCAACTTCTAAGGGAAAACAAAGCCACTAACATGTTGGTGAGCTAGAGAGCCATTGGAGGCAAGAAAGTTCAACTTGGCAGTGGAATTGCTTTCGTTTGTCATAGTGAGTGGGTTTATTTGTTTGAATAAGATGCATGTAATGCACCATGCATTGAATAATGCATTGCCATGGTACGTGATTGATATATATATATATATATATATGTATATATGTAAATGTCTAGATGGATATGTCGAGGCTAGTAAAGTATATATGTTATATGTGATATGTATCTATGCCTTAGTGCAAGCCACATAATGGTTTAAGCCTAGACTAGGAGGCTTAGTGAAAATGATGAATTTCTAAGAATAGTTTACTCAAGACAATTAACCTCTTAGAGGATTATAGGTGTTTTATGCCTTGGAAGATTAAGGGTACTTAGAAATGATACTAATCTAATTAGAATCTGAAGCTCATTAAGTGTGATCCTTGATGTGAATGGTGTATACACATATGTGATATCAAAGGCATGATGGTCTTGATTGTGGATTTGTATTCCGTTCGATGATGAAGCTTCCAGACGTTGATTTGATTTGAGGTTGAGTGGAGTTCTTTTCCCTGTGACTAAGTTCTGTGCCTGTAAGGATAGTGGTATAAGTTTTGCCTTTGATTCTTGTTTGTAGTGCTTTGATGCCATATGTCGAGTAATTTCGGATGATGACTTTGATTCATCACTAGTTGTTTCGGCATTGAGTGTGATTAATTCTTTGTCGGGTGCTTTGACTCCAAGCATGATCTAACCCTTTGCTTGTTGCTTCAACATTCATGTCATTTGATTATCCACCAGTTGCTACAACACCAAGGGTTAAGACCAAAACTCAAGGGCCATGACTGATGCACGAGCCTAACAGGCAAGCCCATTAGACTTGAGCAAGCCTCAAACTTCACAACCATGTAACTCAAATGCTAAGGGATTTATAATCAAATATTCATAAAAATCTCAAATATATTACATTATCCCTGGCTTACAATCCATACAATTATACATAAGGTCATACGATAGCCATCAAATCAGGTTCGTACATAACAACCATTATACAGTTCAAATGGCACATTGTGCCTGACATATTCACCAACTAATCAAACTGAAAGATGGAAGGCCCATACAAACTCAAAGGAGTGCATGTTGGAAAAGAGACCTACTGGATACCTATTACATGTTTGTCTAATTGAGGACACTTGCCACATGACTTCACAGCTTCTCTTATTTGCAGTTGGTACAATAGAGGAGTGAGTTATCTAATACTCAGTGAGTGGATGCTATCACAGCATGATATTATATATATATATATATTATACATCTAGGCCTATCTAGCCATAGTATATACATATTCAAACATCTCTAAGTTAAAAGTGCAAGGATCATTCTAATGTCCTACATGCGCAATTCATCATAGTTAAACTGGCCATATCACATATCAATGGCATATCATATCTACAAATTTCCAAGTTCTATGTTATCATAATAAATCATATCAATTCAAAGCTAATATTTAAAGCTATTATAATTAAATTAGGCTTGATAGGCACACCTTAGTTGCCAAGCGTAACCTCAAATCTCATTTATAAACAGTTTCTTATTTCGAAGCATTCCTTCAGATATTATTCAGAGTTAGTCAACACAATTTCATATTCAAATCAAATCATGCCATCTCTGATGCATATTATCATAGTTAAATGAAATCAAATGAGTGGTCCTAGCTTGAATACAGTCAAATCATGCTTAGTGGCCAATTGGTGAAGAATCAGATCATGCTTAAGGCAAAGTCGCTGGTGGAGAAACATATTACTTGCGTGCTAAAGTAACGGGAGCATAACAGATCACGCACAATGTTAGAGCAGATAGCAGATAATGCTTGTGTCGAAGCAACTGGTGGAGAATAGATCATGCACAGTGTTGGAGCTACTAACGGAGAACAAATCACATAAATGCTAAAGCAATGGGTGAAGAATCATATCATTGACTAGAGTAATCTCCCGATCTTGGCATCACTCAAAGTAATCTCAATGGATGGCATCGAAGCATTGTGGGCAAGAATCACAAGCAAGATTAGTGCCACTATCCCTGGTTACCACCATCCCTGCAAGCACACAAGTCACAGGGTGTAAGACTACACTCTACCTCAAGTCAAATCAACATCTAAAATTCATCATTTGGATGGAACACATAACCACAAGTTAGGCCATCTCGCCTATGACATTACATATGTCCACATCAAATCACATTCAAATTCATTGAGCTTCAGTCATCTTTAAGCTCAATATAATTCTAGGTGCCTTCAACTTCTAAATCATCATCAAACGAAACACAATAAAGCTATAAGCCTTCATGCCTTTAACTCCATGTGGGTAGTCTTCATATTGAATCAAAACAATCATAGCTTAACAGCTTTATACTTATCATCAATTAACCACAAATACATGGGCATTCATACATAGATCATGTCTATAAGTAATCATGGCTTTTCAGCCCCACATATTCAATATCACTCAATCATTGTGCCATTAACCCAAATATTTATGGTGCCCATGTATTGAATAGGGCAATCCATTCATCATAATTCATCGCAATCCTTAACTCATAATTGGTATCATACCATAGGTAGGCCTCTTGTTCTGGGTCCTACATACCATGGGTTCTAACACAACGCCACCATGTGGCTCACAATAAATCACACAAACATAGATTTCTTCTTTCAAATAACCAATTAGCTTAGGCATTTTCATCTATGCACATAATCATACTTATTCTTTAGCCTAGGCACATACCTCTAGGCAGACACATATATATATACATACATACAAATTTATGTATATTATATACATATCAATTCTCTAGCCTAAGCATTGTCATCTGGGTATACACATAACATTTAAGTACCATGGCAACTCACACATTATGCAACTTGCATCACATGTATTTAATTAAATCCCACACATTTTAACAATTAGAGGCACATTGCAATCAAGCTCAACTTCAAGCCTCTAAGTGTCCTCTAGCTCACAAGTGCATCAATAGCCTCTATTTTTTTCCCTCAAACACATCAAAACAATACAAAATTATTTATTTCCTAACTTTCCAATCCTAACTTTTTAAAAATACCTAAATCCAATATATAAGCTCAATCTTCCAACAAATGAGCTAGACCCTTACCTTAAAAGCTAGGTTACCCAAATCTAAGATCTAAATCTCCAATAAACTTAAGGGGAAAGAGTTTGACCAAATCTAATAATATTTGGATCCGAGCTTATTAACTAATTAAATTGAAAATCAATCAGTTAAAATAAATAAACTTACATTCGGATCGTTGCCAAGGCTTATATTCAGCTCAAATGGGCTCCAACTGGCATTTGGGGGCTTAGGATTTTGTATGGCATAAAGAGAGAATGAGAGAAAGAGCTGAAAGAGAGATAGGGTGGAATGCCCGTTGACCCCTTTTTATTTTTGCCATTCCTCTTTGATGTATCAATACATTTGGAAATGTATTAATACATTTGCCCTTAATTTGAATAATTGTATCGATACATTAAGGCAATGTATCAATACATTTTAGGCATAATAGTCTTGAGTGCTCTCTTCTTCATATCCATCGATACATTTGGACAATATATCGATACATGTTCATCTTTAGCCCAATCTATCGATACATTCTTGAATGTATCAATGCAATTCCTCCTGTGGGCCTTGCATTGTTCATCCTATCATGAATGTATCGATACATTTTCCCTTGTAAGCAGTCTCAAGCCTTTTTTAATTGCCAAAAATCCAACCTAACACTCGAATTCCACTTCCTGTTAATCTCATACCTCAACTAACTCATATAATTCAAAATCCTCATACATATATCCTCAAATGTACATCAAATTAAATGAAATCCTTAATTTATAGGATTAATTCATCATTTTTATTGATATTAACCTTAATGGCATACGTAGATGTCAAAGTGCCAAACATCTGCACCATTTCATTAAAGATAGTAATTTACCCATCACGTTCATTGTCATTTATCTCTAGACATAATCATATTCATCAAAACTTAAATAACTCCTCCAGTCACTTGACCAACATCACATATGAGCCATGTCAAAAATTAGGGGCGTTACACCGACTGTGATTTGACTCCGTCAGTTGGCCACTATACGTGATTTGATTATATATAGGGAAGATCACTCCATGATTACAATTTGAATTATGAGTAACATGTTATAACAATTCGATTATGTGGCTATTGAGAGGTAAACGAACTTGAATTCGATATAATACTTTGGCAAGTATGGTGTGCCTATTAAGATTACTTCATAATGACTTCTAAAGCAAGCCTATTTTAATTTGTACTATTTGTGGAAATATAGTTGCATAGATGAAAGTGATGGAAAGCTTAAAGGATACCTATTTGGATGATTTGTTATGCTTTTATTCTTGGAGATGTTTGTTTGAATATGTGTGAAAGCATTATGAATGCTTATATGTATTTATTTATCCATGCTATTACATTTGATTTATTTACATCCTCTCATTGAGTATTGGATGCATTATGAATGCTTATATGTATTTATTTATCTACACTATTACATTTGATTTATTTACATTCCTACATTCAGTATTAGATGATTCACCTCTTTGTTTGTACCATGGGTAGATAAATAGGCCGTAGGACTTGCGTTATTGGTGTTGACATTCGGCAAACCAATTTTGGCATCTGGTAGGTTTCCTATTTGATGTTGAGTTTGACTTTGGGTTTTTCCACTTCTGGTTCAATTTTTGTAATATGTTGGCATTGCGTTACCATATGTTATTATTGTGTTAAGGGTTGCATTAGACGAACTTGCTTGTTAGCCAACATATGGCTTGTACATACTATGTTAAGTAATGTGTATGAATTATGTGATAAAAGGAAATTTTTATTTATTTGAATTTAAGTTATATTAATGGAGAAAATTGTGAGAAATAACCTTCCTCATAAGCCCAATTCAAAAATATCATTTTTTATAATTTTAACTATTTTTAACCAATTTTCGGTATGACTTGACAACAATACCCTTTAAACAATTTCAGATAATTAAAATGGTTTCAATTTTCTCTATCCTGCCATTTAGATAAAAATTTCAAAATTAAATTTCAATTTCTTTCTCTGATCAAATACTGTCTATCTCGCTATCCAAAGAGTAGAGATAACATCAAGCTCTTTCTTATTTTGTTTTATTTTTTTTGATGGTGGATTTTGTGGTTTTCAAGTGCGATAAACAGCGATTTTGCTCTTCCATGGTGATTACAGGCAACATGATGAATGTGGTAACTGGATGCTTTCTGGTGATATTTTCAAGGGCCCAGGGAGAAGGGGTAGCTAAAGCATGTTTGATAGGTTTTATGGTGGTTCACGATTTTGTTGTGTTTAGGATTGGGATGATTGTTAGGCATATTTGTTGGAGATTTTAAGTTGAAATTATTCAGAGAATATTTTGTAAAGGGAATACATTTTTTTTTTGCATAAAAGAAGTGAGCAAAGCCTTCCCGATAGAGATATATTTTGTCTTTCTTTGGAGGATTATGGAGTTTTGTAACTTATCTTTTCTGAAATGCACAATTTCATGGCTTAGCAAAAAAAAAAAAAGTTTGTGTTTGAGGTTCTTGAGTTTATTGGTTTATTCATAGAACCATAGAACCCCAAAGTTGAAGAGTTGAAATTGATTAGATTGGATTTTAAGTATTGCGAGACTGATTTTTAAGCTTTGTGTGACTAAATTACTATGTGATTGATTTTTAGGCATTACATGATTGGTTATGAGCATTGTGTGATTGATTTTTAGGCAATACCTAAGTCACACAATGCCTTACTAACTAGTCACGCAATGCCTTACTAACAAGTCACACAATGCCTACCAGTTAATCACGCAATACCTAAAAATAAGTCACGTAATGCCCAAAGTTAGTCACGCAATGTACAGAGTAAGTCACGCAATGCCCAAAAACCACCAAAATTACTGAATTTCATTTAACAAGATTAGCAATTTCAAATAATACATCATATTTCATTTTACAACATAATTAACGAATATGCCTACTTGATAAAGAATGCTCAAAATGTTCAAAAGTTTTTCTTCATATATCAAAATCATTCCAAAATGCATAAAAATGCTCAAAACACTCAAAGGTTTTCTTCGTATATCAAAAACTACTCCAAAATGCTTAAAATACTTTAACGTTTTCTTTCTAGTAAGGAATACTTCAAAGATGAATAGTTTGACGAGGAAAGCTCAAAGAATATGAATTGGTTTGAAGTGCAGATCTAAACATATTTGACCTGCTAATAGGTTTTGGGTTGAGGCGTAGAGCTAAATAAATGGGTCAGTTTCGTTAAGGGTAATTTTATCCAAATTTTAATTTTCTTGGCTAAAAATAGTAAAATTATAAAAAATTCTATTATCAAAAACGCTTTATGCATGGGGCCTATTTAAAAAAAGAACTCCTTGTGAATATGTTTAATGTTAAAACCCTTGGCTATTTGTTATGTGATTTGGCTTGTTTCAAATTTTTAAGGCTTACTCGGGTCTCATGGGCCTTGCTTGTTAGGCTCGTTTGCCGGTCATGGCTCCCCAGTTTGGATCGTGACATTGATTCTGAATATTTTATACGACTTTGTTTTTTGAAAGGATTTTACATGTTTATTAATCTAAGAAAAAACTTGTAGTGGAAATTTCTACAAAATCAAGTAGGAGCCACATTTTCACAGCACAAAAACCATAGTGTAGAACCTCAATTTTTAATATAGGGTAAAATAGTAAATTCTTAAGTGAGTTTGTAAAGGCATTCTGTTTAACCTATATCTTTAAAGATTTATATTTGATGCATTGATAGTGTATAAAAGCTATACACGGTCAATTCATCAAGTGCTACTTTCTCATTAATGAGGTAAAACCAAAAATTTCTAAAGACTTAACCTTAAATATTAAAAAGTTATTAATAATTAATTAAATAAAAAAATTTCTTTTTTTTCTCTCTCCAACTCCCCTCACAACTTTTTTTTATTTTTCTTTTTGTTTATCTTACTACAACTCCATCTTTTTTTTTTCCTTCTTCTTCTTCTATTAAAACTAAAAATTAAAATATTTCACATTTCCTTAAAACCTCGTTCACCTTTTTTTCTTGTTTTTCTATAAGCATCCAAACTAAAATCTTATTGAATTCTTAAGAAAGAGTGTTGTTAAAACCCTAAGAGAGAGAAAGAGTGAAGAATTTGGTATCGAGATTTTCTTTCATTGAGAGAAAAAGGACAGTTGAACTAAAATGCCTTGTAGGTCAACAAGGAAGTAATTCTTTTGTTGGTTAGCATTGGAACCAGATGGGGTTGGCAATTGGCTGATTTAACCACCAATTGTGATAAAGAATCCTTCCTTTAAGTTGTGACTATGGGGTAGTATGAGTGTTGGAACAATTTTGAAAAAATTTTGTCACAACTTCTATTAAAATTTTAATTTGATATTAGGTTGATGTTAGTTAATTAGTTTTACCATTTTTATCATTTACCTTTAATGGTTATCACATTATAACCTCCAATCAAACTAAAAGTAAGACCCTAATTTATTTGTTTGAAAACAAAAACAATTGATTATCGCATTATAATCCTAATCAATTGTAAAAATCACTTTAAGAAATACATCACAAAGTCAACAAGTAAAAATTATCTTGAAATCTCTTGAAATTGAACAATTTTTCCAAACTTAATTTTAATGGAAGAAGAAGATGAAAGGGAAAAAAGGATAATGAAGTTAACGAGGGATAAAAAAGAGGAAAATAGTTAAAGAATATTTTGTGAGGGAGTTAGAGAAAGAGAAAGAATTTTTTTGTTTCTTATATAAATTACAAAAAATGTTTTAGTATGTAAGTTTAAATCTATAAGATTTTTAGTTTTACCTCATTAAAGAAGTGGCACATTTGGTAAGCTAACAATGAATAGAAACCATACACTATCAGTGCATCAAATATTAATCTTATTTTTAAAGCTTCTTTTGAAGAACCCATATTTTTAAGTTATTAAGCCTATTTGAAAGAAAAAAGAGAGAGAAAAACCAAAATTAGTCCATTGCATAAGTAGAAGGGACACTTTGTGAGGGAGGTATCGATACTTAGTGCCCAGAATGCCTTGAAAAGACATTTTTCAGAACAAGTATTAATACCTATGCCCTAGGTATCGATATTTGTGACATGTTTACATAAAAAGGCAAAATGGTAATTCTCTAAAACCCTTTTTACACCCCTTGTTTTTAGTAGCTTTTAGGTACCCTTTCTTCCTCTACACACCCCTCTTTAATTTTCTTCTTCCTTTTTTACTCTTTTTTCAATTCCTTTCTAAACACAACATTTCCAACATCTTTCCTTAAGACTTAAAGCTTATTTAAGGTGAGATTTAGTCCTCAAATTTTTTATTTGGTTTTTAATGTCAACTTTGTTTCTCTAAATCAACTTCGTTTCTTTCTCTAAATTCTAGGTTTTCATCTAGGTTTCTTATAACAAGCTCACCAAGGTAAGAAAAGTATGAATTTAAGTCATTGAAAGTATGGGTTTATGATTTAACAGAGAATTAGAGATTAATTTGAGGTTAGGAAGTGGATATGTTAGGGTTTTATGTGGATAGTTTGGAAATTTAGAAAATTAGTGGATAAATTGTGATTATTAATGTTGAATGTTGGTTATTTTAGGTTCTATTAAGGATCCATGGACCAAGTTGATGTAAAGCATTGTTGGATTGCTTGTAGTGTGGAAAGTGGTGAGTAGAAATGGGTTTTCAAATATTTTGATATATAAAAATAAGCATGTCTCTTTAATGGATTTAGCATCAAATGATTACCTTGTTTATTAAAAGTTTGAAGTCAATTCAAAATGTTTTAAGTGTGTTCACAAATGTATGTATGCTATGTAAAACTATATATATATATATATATTACACAAGTACTTTTGTGCATGGGGACAAGCATTTTCAAATATGTCTTACTTTAAAATGAATTTTGCATTGAAAATATGTTTATTGAGTTAAATATGTTTGGAGAATATAATTGTCACATGTTGAATATGTCTAAATGTTGATTGTTGAAATGGTAAAAAAGCCTTATGGGGTTGATTAATTTCATTGAATTGTGGATGAAACCCTCTTGATACATTGAATGTGTAAATGGCATAAAACGAAATAGAAAAACGTTGACTGAATCCTAGTGTATAGTATAATGTGTGTATGAAGGGAATGGCCATATGTGTGATGGAAGAACATATGTCCTCCAATTTGTAATGTAGACATATGCATGATGGAAGGGCATATGTCTACCCATAGAAGTTGATATGATGGATTGAGGTGGTAATGTGTGTGATGGAAATGCACATGTCCATTGTGATGTTGGTACGTGGTTATGATGATGATTGTAGAACCTTAAATTTTTTACAATAAAGGTCAGTTGGTATTTCACCCAAGGGTATCATTGTCATTTGGTAAGAGAGATTTTTTTTATAATCTATCATGCATGATTTGGTTTATCAATTATAGCCCTTTTCATGTTTTCTTTTAACCTTTGTGACTTTGATACCTTGGTTAGCTATCGCAGTTGGAAGTAGAAATTTTTCTAAGTATGGGAAAGGGTAAAAATATGTAATTTTTGTAAAATGATTTAATGAAAATAAAAAATGATGGTAATGGTTCATTTGATATTGAAATGGCTTAAAATGATTTTTCCATAATTTTAGAAATATGTTTATGAGAGCTCAAAATTTAATTTAAGTTGAACTTTTTTGATTTTATTCTTGAAACCAAAATTTAGATTTGAATTTGATTTTTTTGATATTTTTGTTGAATCCAAATTAGGGTATTTGCTTATTTATATTAAATATTTTAAGTAAACAAAGAGTAAAAAGGAGATAAATAAAAATGAGATATTAAATGTAAATAAGTTTATGATTTATTAAGGGAACAAAACATAAAACAACCAATTTTTGTAAGTTGTGAAATCCAAGGATTGACCAACAAAGGAAGAAAGGTCAATCCTTGGTAGACACAGACTGCTTGAAAGGCATTTTGTTTTGTAGGGATCGACTTTCCCTAATTAAAAGGTAGATCCCTAAAAGCAACTCACAAAAATGAAAGGATCTTGGAGCCCAGGGATCGACCTTTGGGTCATTTCATGTGTAAAAAGGGGCTTAAAAGCCACCAACCTAATGGTTGTTCTTAATTCCTCTATTCTTCCTTACTTCACCCAAAAATTCCATTCTCTTTTCTCTCTTCTTGGCCATCTTCATGCTTGGGTTTTCCATCCCCAATTGGAAGGTCTTTGAGGTGATTTTCTTGCTTGGATCAAGCTTTATCAGCTCACAAAGGTAAGGGTTCTCTTTAAAGTTTGAATAGAGGTATAGGTATTGTCACGACCCAAAGCCCAGGGCCATGACTGACACACGAGCCAAGTAGGCAAGCCCACTGGACCTGAGCAAGTCTCAGAGTTCATGTTCAAACATGCATAAGCCAAACGATTCAATCATCAAATATTCATAATAAATCTGAGTAAAATACCACATCCCTAAGTTAATTTCCATAGAAGTATTAATAGGGCCATATGTTGGCCTTCTAGATGGGTTCATACATATTAACCTTTAATACACAATATAATATGGCAATCAGTGTCTACACACATTGTCCACAGCGGAAGGCTTTAACTAACTCAACAGAGTGACCAAAATGGAGAACTTACCAAATGCCAAAGTCAATCTATCACTAGATGACCTTTACCATATAACTCTTTGGCTTATTTATCTACACATGGTATGCAAATGGGTGAGTACCATAATACTCAGTAAGTGGTGCTGATAAACAAAATCATATGTGTTTATACAAAATACATATAAAATACATGTGTATCCCACGCAACTAGATGTTCTCGCAAACATCTCTAAATATAGGGCATAACATTATCGTTAAATCTTCAATATGAGGGCATATCATCA
>NW_018397273.1:2916976-2918358 GCF_002168275.2 Theobroma umbraticum
AATACTTAATTACTCTTTTATCAATTATCCTTGCAAACACATTTATTCCAAAAGCGTGCACTTACTCTCCAAAATATTTGAATGCATACTCATCTGTTCATGCCTTAATTGATATTCTTAAGTTTCTAGTATATCATATAATTGGCCTTGTCTTGTTACTAACCTTTTCCTTTCAACTATGTCAAGTTAAGAGTTACAAATCCTCATAACATTGCTTTAGGTTAGCTCCTTTGCTCAACTTTGTAATCCTTCATTCACAATTTCAGCATTTGATATTGACATTACTTTATCAATGTCCCATACATTCTTTTAACCTTTCACTCCTTCTTTTCTTGGCCTTTTAACAAAGCTTAATCTCTTGTCTCCTTTATTCCTTAAGATGTGACTTTACATAATGTTTATCTTAACACTTCACATTATAACTTATCCCATAATAGTCATTTCAAGAACTTTCAATTTCTCTTTTGTTCACATGTCAATATACGGCAATAAGAAACTTTTCCATTCATTCACCTAAACATTCTTCAAAAATTTTAAACTCCAATTGAGAAATCCCAACATCAAATTCAATAGCCATAATTTGGCTTGTGTATTCATCGCAATGCCCCATTATTAAGCCAAGCACTCTTTATTGTTGTCAAAAATCTACTAGAAACAAATATCCTCAGCGCTACGGCGTTGGATAGTCAGCACCCCGGTGCTGCATTTGCTGTTTGCAGCGCTGCAGCGCTGGGAAGCCAACGCTGCAGCGCTGTGGTTGCTGGTAGTAAAGCAGCTCCAGTGCTACAGAACTAGGGAGTCAGCGCTGCGACGATGTAACTGCTAGGAAATCTCCTCATCCAGCTCTTTTACCACCTCGTCCAATATATGTACTTGACCAAGTCATTAGTTTCAAACTTGTACTAGCTTTAACTCTTATCATCATTTAGTAAGTCCCACCTTAGGATATTTTTTCCATATTTTGTAATAGATTCACAGTAAATATAACTCTACATATCTAATTATTCACCATTTACAACCTTCCACAATTCCTTGATCAACACTTTATACTCAACTTACTATTAATTCCAAGAATTCATATTTCTTTATTTCCATAATTACTCCCATTAACATATATTGAGGCATTCTCAATTTTATGCCATGCCTATACTCAAGTACCCACCAATTAAGCTGAATCCTTTCCATATGATGCATGTCAATCAAAAAATGTACAACTTCATGTACATGCTTACATATTGATAAGCCCCATATATTTCAAGATTATGCAACCACAATGTGCAAAACTAGCTTTCTATCACAAATACACAATCAAGACATTAATCTCAACATAGCTATTTTAGATTTTGTGGTATGCCAAGGTCATCCTTTAGGTAGATTTCACT
>NW_018397273.1:2918506-2918731 GCF_002168275.2 Theobroma umbraticum
CTTGACTTTTCTCATCAATCTTAACCAATTACATTTATAAGTGAACAATTCACTCAATTACTGCATCTTGCCTTTACAGTCATAAGATCAAAGTCCCTTAAACTTAGGATGTAGAAGTTTCCTCTTAGAGCTTATCTAAAATCAACATTCTTCTAAGTCCTTTACCTTTGCAAAATCATATTTAAGACCAATCATTTATATCATAGGTTGCACATGATCCAAATA
>NW_018397273.1:2918849-2919028 GCF_002168275.2 Theobroma umbraticum
AGCTACCAAATCCACATCTAGTCCTCTCAACTTCTAGCTTCACGCTAGCATTGTAAAATTCAAGCTTATCCTTGAAGCAAATTTGTTTACTAGCTGCTGACTTGGCAACCTCACATCAATCATAGCATTGACTGATTTTTACCCTTGGGCTAACTTATATACTTATAACTATAAACCAT
>NW_018397273.1:2919128-2960213 GCF_002168275.2 Theobroma umbraticum
TTCACCTATGTATCACTAGGCAGTGTTCCTTGAGATCGATTGTTTAATAAATTGTCAAGTTAACCAACCTTAGTCTCAAGGTTTCAAATTGATGTTGCTTGACTCTAAATGAAAGTGTTTGACTTTGTATAATGCTATCATTTTGTGTCATGTACTACCTTAGTAAATCTTTCACAATTGGCTTCTTTTTTGAAATAGGTGCACCAACTTGCTGGTAAAATCTGGAAGGTGCATTTGGCCTTGGAGCTAAGGACGAACCTTGATTATTAGCCCAAGGGAAATTAGGATAATTCCTCCACCCTGAGTTGTATGTGTTAGAGCAGGGGTCATTTTGCTATCTATTACCCATAAATTACACTATTTTTGTTAAGCTTGGACACTAATGACTTGCATGATTATCTCCACAATACTCACAAGCTACAAAAGGACTTTGCACACTATTACTACCAAAAGATTCAAGAGTTTTAGTTAGAATAACTACCTGAGTGGATAATGCCGAAAAAACATTTACATCATAAATTCCAGCAACTTTCCAATGCATTGCTCACTCTATTGGCCATTGGTAATTGTTTCCTACTATCTCTTCCAAGAAATCGTATTCCTTATTAATTGATTTAGCCATTAAAGCTCATAGTAGCATCAATGGTAGTTTGAACCTGCCCATTCAAACCATTATAGAGAGTTTGCACCTGAAGCTAGTTTGGAAGACCATGATGAGGACAATGCCAAAGTAGTTTTTGTGTCTTGCCCAAGCTTCATACAATGATTCAAAATCTAGCTACATGAATGATGTAATATCATTCCTTATTTTTGTTGTCTTAGTCGGAGGAAAGAACTTGGCAAAGAATTTCTGAGCAAGATCATCCCATGTTGTTATTAAGCCAATAGCAAATGCATTTAACCATGCTTTGGCTTTATCCCTCAATGAGAAAGGAAAGAGCCTTATATGAATTGCATCATCTGTGACATCGTTATATTTGAAAGTGTCACAAATCTCTAAAAAGTTTGATATATGGCCATTGGCATCATCATTTGGAAAGATCCAAACTGAACTAAGGTTTGAATCATGGTGATGATAGCCAGCTTGATCTCAAAATTGTTTGCTTGAATAGCTAGCCTTCGAATACTCAATGGAATTCCATGTACCAAAGAAGCAGCATAATCCCTAAAGCAATGATTGGTAGCCACTACATGCTCTTGGATTTGCTATTCACCTTGTTGATCAACCATTGTATTTACTAGAGCTACACCTTCTTGATTCTCTCGTCGAAGTCTGCAAAATGTTCTCTCAATTTCTAAATTGCACGGGATAGTCTCAAAGTTGCTTACTCTTCTTATACAGCAACTAAACAAAAATGTAAAACAAAAATAAAACTTAAATTAAGACTAATATGTAAGATTTTAAAATTAGCAAAAACCAAAGAAAACAAAATCCCCAGCAACAATGCCAAAACTTATTGTCGATTTTGCACACGCAAGTATATGTATCGAACAAATAATATATATGGTAAGTCTAGATTATTGTTCTCACAAGGATTTGTTTCTAAAGTTTCCCTAAGTACTAAAATTAGAAAACAAATTAGTTTGATCTAAGTAAATCGAACATTGAAAAACTAATCAAAGACAAAACTAAAAATCGGCACTAAGTAACCTAATAAACTAAATAAGTTGAGAAAAATAGTATATTAAAGACCTAGGATTGTGGGTTAATTCAACATTTTATCTGGTACTAGCTTTTCTTGTTATTTATCTTTTCAAGGTGGTTTTACTAACCTAGAATCTAAAGCTATGGACAAGTTTCCATCGAGTTGCTTGTACAAATGCCTAACTTAAATTAGTTCACTATATGTCTATATGAATCAATTAAATTAAGTTCATTTAGCAAGTGTCCTAATGTGGCAACATATGGCCATTGGCGTATGTTTACTCGAATCGCGAATCAGATCATCAAAGTGATGTGAACATACACTATTTAAACCATAGTCCAATCTAAAATCTCTCTATCGAGTCTCAATTAGATTCACAAATCAATTAATTATTGACCAAACAATCAAAGGCATTAAAAACATATTTGAATAAGCAAAGAGAAATTAATATTTAAACTACATGTTGAAATCCACCACAATCCTAAAAGAATAGTTTAGTTTATAATATCTAATAAAAACAATATCCAAAGAAATTTAGCAATGAATCTATGTCAAAGAAACTAAGAAAAACACAAACGTAGAGAAAGAAACTAATTATTGAAGCTTTATGACCTCAAATTGTCTTATTTTCTTGCTTTGTTTTTGGCTCATAATCTCCAGAATAGTTGCTTGTTGCCTCCCTCTTTAAACCTCTGAAAAAGGTCCCTTAAATAGGATCCAAGTGACCTAATCTTCAAAATTCTGTCAAATTTTTAGTTTTGGAAACTCGAGGTAGCACCGCGACCATGATTTCTTAGCACTGCGGCACCGTGACAGACTTTGGTAGTGCTATAGTGCTGCCTCTTTAAAGTCATGGTACCGTGCTCTCTAGTTTTTGTATGATGCGCACATCTAGCCCAGTGCCATGGCTACAAAGTTCTAATGTTGCAGTGGTGGTTCCTTTAATGCCACTGCCATGAGTAGCTCAACACTGCACCCTTAGTCACCCTGCTGCCTTATGCAGAACTGCATCTATCGAGCACCATCCAATAAGATTTTCACTTGATATGATCCGAACTAGGTAAAGTAGTAAGCATAAAAGTTTTATCCATGTCTCTTAACTTTCTAACAGCTCAAGAATCACATCAATTGAACTTTTGGAGTGAAGGCTATGCTCCAAATGCCATATCATGTTCAGTTTATGTATACTACTATAGTGCTCCAATTTAGACAAATATTTTGACCATGATCCTATCAGAACTAGGAAAAGGGAGAAACATAAAAATTGTAGCCCTTCCTCTTATCATTCTAGTGGTACATGAATCATTTCATTTAGAGTTCTGTATAGAGATATATGGTCAAAATATCAAAATATATATAAATGAATTCATTACAATACTTGCACGAATTTTCATCAAATGAGCCCTTTATATCAAATTTTCTACAAAAGCAATAAGACAAACTACAGTAATTACTCTTAAAGTAATTTAAAACAAAATAACGTAAAATTTAACTAAAATAACTTAAATTAATTACTCAACATGTAATCAAGCTTAAATTAAAAAGACACCTAAAATGCTACAATCCAAACCTACAATCACAAAGGTCCAGCTACTTAAGCTCCCAAAATGTGTTAAAATAATTCTATATAATAGAGTTATTTTATACATTTTCTCCATAATGGGCATTTTCAGTGCTCTAACTTTCAAAATTCCAAGTTTTAAGCTCCTAAATCACTTCTTATTTAAGTCATACTTCAAAGTAACTAGTATAACTCATAATTCTTATACATATACTCAAATGTAAACTCAAATCTCAATCTAGACTTTAGACTTTAAGATTCATCAATCATTTTCCAAGAATTTAGCTAAGCATCATACTTAAGTGTCCAAGTGCCAAACATATGCATAAATTCATTAAGGTTCTTCAATTGTGCCAATATTCATAGTCATCCACCTATGAGCATAATCATATTCACCAAGGTTTAAATTAGCTCATCAATTAATTTAGTTATTTCAACATATCATCAAAAATTCTTAAACACATTTATAAATTCAAAGTCATTCTCTATATGCACACAAGCCTATTCTTAAGCCTTTAAGTACATTTACCAAAAACATAATTTAACTCCTCAAATAGTTTTAGTTAACACCACATGAGGCTCATATCAAGGTTAGAGGTGTTACAAGTATAACCCGCTAGACCCAAGCAAACTTAACATCGTTCTACATAACTATTATTCATATTATATAAATCATTTATTGTTGACTTTGCACACGCAAGTATATGTATTAAACTAGTAATATAGACAGTATGGCCAGAATCGTATCCCATAGAGATTTGCTCTTAATTTTTTACTAAGTACTAAAATTATGACAAACTAATCTTATTCGAGTAACTCAATTTTTACAAAAATCTAATTAAAACTAAACTAACTCAAACGCTAAATTAAATAACAAAAACTAGAAATTCACTTAAGAAGGGTAGTAGTTTAAAACCTAGGATTATGGGTTCATTCAACATTTCATCTGATACTAGCTTCTCTTATTATTTACATTCATGGGTGGCTTTGCTAACCTAGAATCCAAAACCATGCAGAATGTTGACTCCATTGTGGACTCCATATGTTTTTAATGATAACAAAATATTCCTTATTCAATAATGTCTAACTTTACTGTTTAAGTGTGCAGGATAAAGTTAATTCCCTTAATAAAATTGTTGATTAGAGGTAGGTTCACTTAAAAGATATGTTAATCAATTAAATTGAAGAAGAAGAAAAGGGCTAGTGAAAACAGAACCTCATTAATTGATTAACATAAAGCCTTAATCATAACTAGCATAATTGGGCCTTAGGTAAAAGCAAGACGAAAAAGCTACAATCATTTAGGACTAGGCTTAATTGATTAAAAAGGTGTTGGAAGTTGATAATAGAGGCGTGCTAATCAGTTAAAGAATTAGGCTAACCGATTAGAGCACAGGACCTTAGTACCTTTAAGTGTCAAAATTCAAATTTGAAATAAGGTTGACTGTTGAAAAAAGCTAAAATGGAGAAATTCAAATTTTAAGATTTTCCAATTGATTAAAGTTGATGTTAATCAGTTAAGGTTGAGGGAAGTAAAGCCTCAATCAGTTAAGGGGAAGGTTAACTAATTAACGAAAGTCTGTTGGATAGAGAACTTTGAAAACAAAGATTTCTTAATCTGTTAGAGTCTCCTTTAATTGGTTAACATAATGAACAAAGCTACTAGACAGTGCTAGTTAGAGAATGGCTAATCAGTCAGAGCTTGCCTGTAACCAACTAACGAAACTCTATCTACACATTTGAATTTAATCATTAAAAGATATAATAATGGTTAAAAATTATCTTTAATGGCCAAAATCAATCTCTCAAGTATTTAAAGCCTTTCTACTAGTCAAAAATCATAGAGAGAAGCCATCTAAAGTGATTTTGAGTTTAAAAGATCAAAAACCTTATTTTAACGCCTGTATTTCACTTTTGTCCTTTCAAAAAGTGTTTGAGCTTAACTTTGTACATCTTAGATTAGCTAGGTGATCAATTGTACTTCATTTTTTCTTTATTTCTTGCTTACTTAGAGTGCGCAAGACACTCTAAGGGGTTGACCAAGCTTGGGTTAGCTTGGTTGTTGTTGTAGGTTCTAACTTAGCCTTAGAAAAGTTAGTTTTGAGTTTTGGTGATCCAAAAAAAAAACCATTGTTAAAGGTTGTGGCTAAGCTAGTGAAAAGCTATTGTAAGAGCTTAGCAGAAGCTTAGGAATTCCACTGATTTACTAAATTGGTTTGAAAACCCTTGATTGGGAGGTCAATGTAATGGATGTAGGTCAAGATTTCACTATGAAATATAAATATTTACTATCACATTAACCACAATTGTGCAGATATTTTTGAGTTATCATTCAACAATGGATATAACCATAGGAGCAGTCATCAAACATATGTATATCATAATCACTCTAGAAATTGTTCATAAACACACTAGCAAACAACCACTACATAAGCACACCAACAAATAAATACTTAACATCTTAACCTCTTCATCTATTTTTCCCCCTTTCTGTTATCATTAAAAAAGATATTCAAAACTCCCTTTTAATGAGCGCATCTAGATTTAAAAAGAAATTGTAGGATGATGCAAGTATGATGCAAGTAAATTTTTCAAGTAGAAGTACCATAAGCATTCAAGAAAATTAAGCATTCAAGTGCAGCAGTTCTTTGCATCAAACACAATAGCAAAGACAATAGTTCTTTGTTCTTTCTTTCTCTTTTGTATTTATCAAAAGAGAGGTTAAGAGTAAAACAAGGTTAATTTAAACATGATGCAAAAGGAGAAGGGATAAAAGAGATAATTACTTTTAGATAAATCATGAAACCAATAAGTTTCCAATTGTTAAAACATCAATTGTTAGGAGATAAATCATGAGCTTAGAATAAATGAGTATTTAAGTACATATTCAACATTTTCATCTAATACTCAAGTATTCATGGAACTAAATGAGTATAAGTTTTTAAATAGGTATTTAATATATGCATCAAATACTCATATTTTTAACAAATATTTTCAAAGTAATTCCTAGGCATGTCTAAGGTATCATTAGTCTTCAAGCATAATTTTCAATTATCATAATGTATTATCAATAATTAATCATCATCAAGCATTCATTATTTATTCTAAATCACTATTTAGCAAGTACCACCAAGCAATATCAACCAAGCATTTCTAGGAAATTCTCTAATTTATATATAAAAAAGCAACTCAAGGAGAAATTTTAAAAAAAAATCATCATTAAGCGTTTTTAATTACCATCTTTAGCTAACATTCCAAGAAATATTCTCCAAATCATGTATGAAACTATCAATTCAAGGAGCATTTTCACATCAAGAAAATATAATTATTAATGAAGCATTACCAAAGCATTTTGCACTTATTGCAGTCATGCAAAAGAATATTATGCTCAAGTAAGCATACGCATAATTACAAGCATTGAAATTCAAAGTTCATGTTGTTTCTCAATAATCATCATAATTCATGTGTGTGGAATATTGAAAATAAAGCACTCAAGTCATGAATATGCCAAAAGTGAATATCCAAGCATCAATGAATATCAATTACCAAGATTGAAGAAGTGGCTATTCATTCTAAGCACATTATGTATTCACTGCTCATTTCATCTATATGTCATATTTGATTTGACATTCCAAATTATTTATAATAACCTATGAGCTAGTGTGGATGCACACAAAATCTTTAAATCATGTGAACATTAAGGCTTAATGAAGACATAGCCAACATTTAAATGCATATGCAGAATAAATTTCAACTATGTCAACACACAATATAAGTATATATGCCATGATCAAACTTGACTTGAGTTATGAAAATAAGCACTATAAGCAATTCTATTACTTAAGTCAAGTTATAGACTTCAATCATTAAGGTCAAACAAAATTAAAGGTCATGTAAGGATTTGACTTGACCAAAACTAATAGATGAACTAGAAAGAATTCCATGAAGTTCAATGATTTCTTTCTAATGAGTTTTGTAAGCCTAGGCAATGATTCAATCTTGAAACAATCATTTAAGTACAAACATAAAACATATTTCAAGAATGCTTCTTAGACTAAGCATTTGAACATTTCAATTCTTAAGACATGATTTTTCAATGTAGGCACATGAGAAATAATAAAATCAAGAACTTATCAACAATTTCTGATTTTTCAAATTTTGTCAATTAAGCACAACTTTTGCAATTTCAAGAACATGTATTGGCTCTAAATGTCATGAGAGTGTTCACAATGCACAATTTTTTCCTTGGCATTAGTGCTTTAATCAATTAGAGCAAGCTTTAATTGATTAGAAGTGTTACCAACTTAGAACTTTTCTAATGACAAAACCTGCTTTAACTAGTTAATGGAATTTTGAATTGATTAACCCCTTACTAACTTAGCTCTATCACTTCAAAATAATTAATGGAATTTCTCTACGTAATGGTTTTGTGAAAATATCAACTAATTGATGCAGATCTCCACTAAGTACATGATATCTAATGAAATGATGTCTAATTTCAATGTACTTAGTCCTATAGTGTTGACCAAGATTTTTAGAGATATTTATGGCACTCATGTTGTCACAATAGATAGGAACATTAAGCATAGACATGCCAAAAACATTCAATTGTTACCTAATCCATAAACTTTGTGCACAACAACTACCTACTGAAGTGTATTCAACTTTAGTAGCATGACTGAAATCTTGCATGTAGGCACACATTAAACAATATATTAAGTTTACTTTTTGCTAAATAAAGAAATAAACTAATCATACCTCTACAGAGCTTGTGGTCCATATCTTTATCCGTTTTCATCTCTATCAAGCTTTGTAGAAGGATGCATAAGTGTTTTAGTTAACTTTACATTCATCACACCAATATTCTTCAGCATTTACTTACTGTATTTTGCCTGGTTGATGAAAATCTCATCTTCACATTGCTTGATTTGTAAACCAAGGAAGAAATTTAAGTCTCCCATCATAATTATTTCAAAGTCACCCTGCATTTTCATAGCAAAAGTCTCACAAAAGTTTTCATTTGTAGCACCAAATACTATATCATCCACATATATTTGAATAACAAACAAATCATTTTTTCTTTTCTTAATAAAGAGTGTAATATATGCATTCACCTTAGAAAATCCTTTTTCAATCAAAAATTTTGAAAAGCTTTCATACCAAGCTTTAGGAGCGTGTTTCAATCCATATAATGCTTTGTGTAATTTATAAACATGATCAATCTTTTTAAAATCTTCAAAATCAGGGTTTGTTTCACATATACTTTTTCTTGAATAAAACCATTTAGAAATGCTTTTAAAGATCTATTTAGAAATGCAAGCAAGAGTCTAATTGCTTCTAATCTAGATACAGGAGTAAAAGTTTTATTATAATCAATACTTTCCTCTTGATCGTAGCCTTAAGCAACTAACCTTTCTTTTTTCCTTACCACATTACCCTACTTATCCAATTTGTTCCTAAATACCCATTTAGTACCAATGGTCGGATGGTTGGTTGGCCTTAGAGCTAAGGTCCAAACCTTGCTCCATTCAAAGTGGCAAAGTTCTTCTTGTATGGCCATCATCCAACATTTTTCCTTTTTAGCATTTGCAAACTCACAAGATTCCCTTAGCCCTTTCTTAGTTTTGACACCTTTCGAGGTATCTCTAATTATTTACTCTTGAGCATGATTTCTTACAAATTTTCAGCTTCTAAGAAGATCGTTATGATGTTCATCAATTCTTTGCAAGTCTTCCAATGATGGCCTTTCTTCATTTCTCCTCTTATAGTTGTCTTCATCATCTTCTTTGTTCGGAAAGTTCATATTTTCCATTTGCACCTCAAAGTCATCTATTGCATCATCATTATACACTACCTTTCTTGGTGCAACATTAGTCTCATAAAAAACAACATGAATAGATTCTTTTCTAACTAATGTTCTTTTGTTAAATAATCTATAGGCTTTAGAATTAATTGCATAACCTAAGAAAATAGTTTTATCACTCTTAGCATCAAACTTTCCCAAGGTGTGTTTTCCATTATTAAAAAGAAAAAGGAATTTGTATCCAAAACACCTTAAATGTGAAATATTTGGTTTTCTCCCTTTGTAAGGCCCATAAAGAGTTTTTCGAAATTATAGGCCTAGTGGAAACTTCTAAAAAATATGAGCCTGTATTTACAACTTCAACCTGGAAATATTATGGCAATTGTTTCACAAGGCATTGTTCTTGTTATTTCTTTCAAAATTCAATTTTTTCTCTCTACAACTCCATTATTTTGTGGAGTTTTAAGGGTTGAAAAATTGTGATCAAAATCATTTTCATTGTAAAATATTTCAAAATCACAAATTTTCAAATTCATCACCGAGTCACTTCTAATGTTCACAATGGAAAACCCTTTCTCATTTTGCACTTTCTTGCAATGTTTAACAAAAGCATGTAACACATTATCTTTGTGAGCAAGGAAATACAGCAAAGTATATCTACAATAATCAACAACAATAGCAAAATTATATGACTTACCCTCATGCTTATAACATCAATAGGTCCAAACAAGTCAATATGTAATAATTCAAGTGGTCTAGAAGTTGAAATCACTTTCTTTGATTTAAAAATAACCTTTTAGTTGTTTTCTAAATGGCATGCATCACAAACTTTATTATTTTAAAAAGAAATCTTTGACAGTTCAATAACCAAATGTTTTCTTAAAATCTTTGGCCACAAAACAAGACTTATTTTGAATATTAATTTCATAAAGAAAACTCACTTAAGCATTTTCAAATCTTATACCAATGAATACAACTTTGATAGTGTTAATGTCAATCACATGGCATACATAACAATCAAAGAAAATTGTAAATCTTCTATCACAAAGTTGACTAATGCTTAACAAGTTATGCTTTAGACTTTCAACAAGTAAAAAAAATGCTTGATTATAGTTTGAGAAGTGTTACAATTGTTTCAATTCCTTAACTGATACCATTAGAGTTGTAACAAAAAAAAACAGTACTGCTTTTGTTTTTACCAAGCTTGACAAATAAAATTTCATTTCTAGCCATATGCCTTGAGCAGCCACTATCCAAGTACCAAGGCTACTTCTCCTTTGGTTGAGCTTTCAAACATTATTTCGTTTGCTCTTGCTCAACCCACAAAACAAGTTTTTATTTCTTTTTCAAAGGAACCTATACTTTGATGGGTCTTGGGGGGTTAGTAAGCACATAAGAACTATTAGGCACTTAAACTATCTTGGTTTTAGGGAGGTTACTACTGCCCTCATTATAACAACCATAAAAGAGATGACCTATCTTGCCACAAGCATAGCAACGGAATAAGGATGCATCATTTTTCTTTCTAAAATAGCATTTCTTTTTGTTTTTTTTTTTAATTTCAACTTTGAATTCTCTTCCATTGAAGTTTTGAGTGCAACATTCTCATCTAATGCCTTTTGCAAGGCCCCATTTTTACTCTCTAGTTCCAACTTCAAAGATTTAAAATTCGTTTTGGAATGCTCTAACTCAATTTGAAAAATATTGCTTTAATCAATAGAAAATTTGAAATCACATTAATATTTTCTAATTCATCATCTAAAGCAAAAGTTTTCTTTTTTAAAACCTTATACTTTAGAGCTAATTTATCAAATTTAGCACATAAACAATCATACTCATCTCGAAATTCATCATATGAAAATTTAGATAAATCAGAAGTTACCTTAGATTCTTCCTTTTTGGCCATCAAACAAAGGATGGCTGTTACTTTTATTTCTTCCTTAGTTTCCTTCTTTTCTTCTTCATCTTCTTCCTTCATCTCTTGCTCAAATGTGAGGAGTGAGCCATATATCTCATCTAGAGTAATGACACTTAATCTTTGACTTCTCAAACTGCTATCACCTTTGCCTTCCAACTCTTTTGTAGATTACTAAGGAGTCTTTTTACTAGCTTATGTTGAGGTATGACTTTTTCCTAGTTGATGGAGCTTATTGACTATGTTCGTTAATCGGTCATACATTAAAGTTATGTACTCACCAGGTTCCATTTTGAACATTTCATAATTGTTGGTGAGAAAGGCGATTCTGGACTCTTTAACTTGAAAAGTCCCTTTATGGATGATCCTATGCCTTTCTTAAATTTCCTTGACTGTGGTATAGCTAGAAATTTTGTTGAATGCAACAATGCTGACGGCTTTAAAATTTATTTGGAACTTTCCCCTTTCAAACTCAATCAAGTCTTCCTTAGATTAGTCATTTTCTCACCTTTGATCAATTTTGTGCTAATGGGAGTGTAATGACCATTTATGATAACATCCCACAACTCATAGTCTAAAACTTTAATGTAAATTGATATTCTAGTACTTCAATATTGGTAGTTTGATCCATCAAATAAATAAGGCCTATTTGTGGATTGTCCCTTAGCCACGTTTGTGTTTTGTGTAGCCATTGGATCTACCCTAAAGATGTTAAGTCTTAACTTAAAAGGTTAGGCTTTGATACCATTTGTTGGTCTCAAATAGTGTGCTAGATGGGAGTGAATAACACTTTTTGAATAACACACAAGTCTCCATCAAGATGCTTGAACAAATACCTAACTTAATTAGATCACTGTATGTCTATAGTAATCAATTAAATAAGGTTCATTAAGCTAGTATTCTAATTTGGCTATGTATGGTATTTAGGCATATGTCTACCCTAATTACGAACCAAGTCACCTAAGTGACATGAACATGCACTATTTAAACTTTAGTCCAATCTAAAATTACTCTGTCAAGGCTTAATTAGATTCACAAATCAGTTAATTATTTGCCAAACAATTAAAAGAATTAAGAACATATTTGAATAAGCAAAACTATACCCATTCATAGTAAATAAAAAGAAACATATATTCAGATTACATGTTGAAATCCACCATAATCCTAGAAAAGCAAATTAGTTCCTAGTATCTAAATAAAACATCATTTAAAGAAAATTAGCCATTAATCGAAGTTTAAAAAAAACTAGGAGAAACATAAAACGTTGAGAAAGAAACTCATAGTAGAAGCTCTTAATCTTAATTTTCCCTCAAATTCTCTTACATTCTTGCTTTGTTCTTGGCTATTTTTCTCTAGAATAGTTGCTTGCCATTGCCTTTCAAAAATCTCTGAAAAAAGCCCCTTAAATTCACTTCAATTAACCTAATTTCTAAAATCTCATAAAAACTTTTATTTTCGAAAATTGTCTTGGTGCCATGGCCATGCAATCCTTAGTGCTGTGGCACCATGCTCATGGGAATTGTATGATGCTCATCAGCCTTGTGGGACCACGATGCTTCCTTTTTGGGCATTGTGGCATTGTGGCCTTTTTTCAAGTATTGTGGCCTTTCTTTGAGCGTTGCGATTATGTACTCTCAAGTGGCATTATATAGATGCATCTTCAACCAACACCATAACCTCACTCTCCTCAGTGCTAAAGCTTTGGCCTCCTTGTCACCATAGCCTTGAGCAACTCAAGGCCACAACCTTAATTCCATGTGCTGCCTTGTCTAGAACTACAGTAGTCCATCATCTTCCAACTTGATTTTCATCTTTATCTAGTATGAAATGGGAAAAGTAGTACACAAGAAAGTCATAGCCCTATCTCTTATCTTTCCTATGGATCAAGAATCTTATCATTTGGACTTCTGTGGCTCAAGTTATCCTAAAAATACTATAGTATGTGTCAATAAAGCCATCACCATACTTGTGTAAATTTTTATTAAGTAAGCCTATCTCATCAAATTTCCTACAAAAGTAATACGAGAAATCAGCTATAACTATACTTAAAGTAAATTAAAACAAAATAACATAAAATTAAACTAAAATAGAATCTCAAAGACTTAACATATAATCAATCTTAACTAAAAAAAAACACCCAAAATACTAAAATCTGAATCAAAAATCTCAAAGACTTAGCTACTTAAGCCCCCAAAATGTATCAAAATAATTCTATATAATTGAGTTATCACACTCCTAAATTTAAGATTTTGCTAATCCTTGAGAAAACTAAAGTGCAGTAACTTAAATGAAGAAAACAACTTAAGTAGAAATGAATTGCCCCCAACTCAATAATCACCTTTAAAATCCTCAAAAGTTAATCCATATTCTTAACTCCAAGCAACACATAAATATTATTCAAGTTCATGTTTCAATTCAAATGCAAATATATCATCAAATGGATTTTCGTGTGTGTGTGCAATCTTTTGACTTAAAACATTATACACTCCAAATGAGTTTATAGGCATGCAAAATTCAAATTAGTAATAGAAATTCATATGTTTGCTTTTCAGCTTTCTCTCCACTAATGAAGATTAATACTAAGTTAAGAATCAATAGAACTTTGACAAGCTTGTAATGTATGGTTACGGATAAGGTAGGATACAAGATATTAAAATGGCTTCAATCACCCTAAAAACATAGTCATGCTAGGACCTATTTAGAGCTTTATTTTCCTTCACCTAGTATATTTTTTTTATCCAATTTTTCTGGTGTTCAACACTTCATTCTTTTTCTTTTTCTTTCTTTCATTTTTTCTTTTTCTCAATTTCACACCTTTAAACTTATTTCTTTTATTAGGTAGTGAGATGAATCTAATCATATTGTTTGAACTTTTTATCATTTTTTATCTTTACTACCTCTTTCACTATTTACCACATAGTGCTTCTTAAATTGGCTTATGCACAAATTAGGGATACAAAAAAATTTGGAAATATTAAAACGAAGGTCTTGGTTAAGAATTAAGTGCTTAAAGAAAGAAAAAGGTTATATTAAGCTACAAAAGGGTAAACCAAGGATAAATATATAACAAGGTGGCTCGAAAGGCTTAATTGGTACAAAGATGGCCTAAATCATTTCCTTCACTATGTATAGCCTAGGATTTCGCCTCAAGATAGAATCAAACAAATTTTAGAACTCAATACATAATTCAAAATTTCACACTCACATAAACCTTCTCTAAATATGTACAATGAATATAAGCAAAAGGCATAGTGCTCAAATTGTAGAAATCTTATCCAAACAATAAAGCTTATCATAAGAATTTACATGATACTCAAACATAGACTATAATTAGGTTTTCATCATTAAATAGGTAAATTAAAAGAAATTGGCATACTTAACTTTAGCTCAAGTTCATAAAACATGCATAAACTAACTTGAAAACTAAACCCATAAAGAAAACAAAGATGAATAAGTGAAAATTCCACCCAAACTTAAAAATAATGTTATCCTCAATGTTATGAAAAATAAGGAAAAGGAAAACTCCCTTGACTGGCAGTCAACCTTTACAAATCATCTTCCTTATCATGTTCATTTTGGTCATCCACTATGGGATCATTTGGCAAAGTAGGAAAATCAGCCATGTCCATGCTAACATGCTCAACATAAGCATGCATCATCTGCTCAATGGATTGCATACAAGCTACATGATGATCCATTCAAAGTTCAAGCTATTCCATCTTCGAACACATGGAAAAATGCTGAGGTTGCCTCTATGGTGGTGGATGGCATAGAGCTGAAGAAGAACTTCCTTTACCAGTCGAAAACTCCTTAGCATAAAATTAGTTCGTAATTCCCACATCTAAAGGAGCTTTAGGATGCAAAATTTCTTCATTATTGTACCAACTCACTTTTACTTTCTTGCAAAATGCGGTGATCAAGGAAGGATACTAGAGCCCATCATGTAGTAAATGAGCAGCTTCAACAATGCAATTGAACACCACTTGACCCACATCAATTGTCATTTCATAAACAATTGCATAGAATAAAATAGCTCTATATCTTGTCATGTCATTCAAATGCTTCACAGGAAGTAATCTTGCAACCAAAAAGTGATACAATAGCTTGTAATCGTTTTTCATGACATTAGCTTTAAAGGAAATTGGTATGCCTTTATTCATTTTCCACTCCGCACCCTCATTACAAAGCACTCCAAGAACTCAATCCAAATCAATATTTCCGACCACAAATCATCCATAATCATCACTTTCACTGTTAGCTAAGTTATAGAATTGATTAATCATCTGATTGTCAAAGCATACTTGACATCCTTAGACAAAAACCTACCCGTTCTCATGCTCAGTAGCATCAACATGAAATTCTCAAACAATAGGTATTATTGCAACTTCAAGTTGCTCGTAAAATTTCTCCCATTGCATGCAATGATGACCCTATGAACAAAACCATAATGGGCAAGATAAAGATCAATGCCTTGCTCTAAAATGGGGACTTTTTGAATAATGGATTGTGTATGCCTTTTGGCCACTTTGGTAGAAATAAATTTACTCTGATTAAAGCGAGTCGCATTACCACTACCTCTAGTTCTCTTCTTGGGAACCATCAATCACACAACAAATGTGCAGCAATTTATTCTCAATATGTAACAAAATATGCAACAACTTTTCAAATTAATCCTCACAATGTCACCAAAATGACTAGCGTACAAATAATCCTTCTACATTTTCTATTCAAGTGTAGAATTTTTTACTATTCACCCCTATCTAGCAACCAATCTCTCAAATAATCAATGTATTAGCAATTAAAATCAACCACAAATACTATAATCACCAACCCATTAGGTTGGTGATGTATGCAAAAATATTTTCTTGCTTCCAAGGAGTGATTTTATGCCAAAATTGTGAGTTTTGGATGTGTTTTTTGAGTGGGTGGAAGGTAGAGATAGAAAATATAGATGTAGAGAGAGAAGGAAAACTTAAAAGATGAAATAAGATGGAAGAAAAAAAGAATAGGTGGGCCTTTAAAGTGGGATGCCACAACGCTATCTTCTTGGCACCATGACGGTTTCCTCCTTGGTTTTTGTATATGAGGCTGTAGCGTCATTTCACTTTTTTTTTTTAAATCCTAAGACTTGCAAAACACAAGATGAAGCACCATTAGATTCCTAAAATAAAACAATAGATGAAAGTAAAAATTACAATTAAAAATCAAAATATGCAAAATGAAAAAAACACAAAAATAAACAAAGTTTAGAAACTTGGTTTGCCTCCCAAGACACGCTTTCTTCATAGTCATTAGTTGGACTCTTTCAATCTCATTTGGGATTCGAAAGATGGATGGGAGACTATTGATGATCAATGTCACCTCCCTAGTAATGCTTCAACCATTGCCCATTCACCATAAATGTTTCATTTGTTATCCCATTTGCAATTTCCATTACTCCATGATGAAACACCTTCGATACAAGAAATAGGTCTCGACCATCTTGATTTGAACGTGCTAGAAAATAGCTTTAAGCGTGAGTTAAACAACAACATGTGTTGACTTAGCTTGAAACAACACTCAGTAATCTTTTGATCATGCCACTTTTCCATATTTTCTTTTAAAATTTTGGCATTTTCATAAGCATCCAAGCATAGTTCATCCATCTCATTCAATTAAAGGAAATGCCTCTCATTAGCTACTTTCAAATCAAATTTTAATTTCTTGATGGCCCAAAATGCACTATGCCCCAACTTAATTGGAAGCTAACACATTTTTCTAAATACTAATTGATATGGGGACACACCTATCAAAGTTTTATAAGTAGTTCTATATGCCCATAATCCATCATCAAGCCAACTAGCCCAATCTTTCCTTGATGGAGATACGATTTTCTCTAAAATTTTATTAATTCTCGATTTGACAGTTTGACTTGTCCGTTTGTCTGAGGGTGATTAGCTATGGCCACCTTGTGTGTTACTCCATACTTTGTAAGCAAAAGTGTAAAATATTTATTACAAAAGTAGTTTTCTTCATCGTTCACTAATGCCCCTGGTGTACCGAATCTAGTGAAAATATCATTCTTCAAAAATCTCAACACAACCTTAGTATCATTTGTAGGGAAAGCTGAAGCTTCCACCCACTTTGAGACATAATCGACAACAACCAAGATGTAATAACTGTTGAAAGTAGAAATGAATAGCCCCATGAAATCAATTCCCTAGAAATCAAAATTTTCCACTTTAAGAATGGTGTTGAGCGACATTTCCTGTCTTCTTTAAATGTTCCCCACTCTTTGTCACCTATGACAATGCAAAACAAAATTGTGAGCATCCTTGAAAAGTGTTGGCCAACACAAACCTGACTGAAGAACTTTGATTGCCATTCTATCTCATCCAAAGTGGCCCCCATATTTTGCAGAATAATAATGTCTCAATACATTTTCAACTTCCTCCTCTAGAATGCACCTTCTTAACATTTTGTCAACACATTAATTAAACAAAAATGGTTCATTCCACACATAAAATCTAACATCATTTAGAAATTTCTTTCTTTGATGAAAATTAAAATTTAAAGGAAGAAGTTTACTTACAATAAAACTAACATAGTCAGCATATCATGGTAAAATATTTTGAGCAACCAGTAACAATTGTTCATCAAGGAAGGTTTCGTTAATCAAAGTTAAGTCTTTACCATAGTTGTCATACTTTAACCTCGACAGATGGTCTATTACTTTATTTGCTAAACCTTTTCAATCCTTGATTTCCAAATCGAACTCTTATAGCAACAAAATCCATTTTATGACCTTGGCTTGGCATCTTTCTTAGCAATCAAATACTTGATTATGTAGTGATTAGTATAAACAATAACTTTTGTGCCAATCGAGTATGAGCAAAAATTATCAAATGCATAAACAATAAGTAATAATTCTTTTTCAATAATGGTGTAATGCGTCTAAGTTTCAGTCAAGGTTTTGCTACCATAATATAAAAAATGAAAAATTTTAGCTTTTCATTGTCCTAACACTGCTCCTAAAGCATAGTCACTAGTATCATACAGAAGCTCAAATGGAAGTGACCATTCAGAAACTACAATAATTGGTGCAGATGTCAATTTGTTTTCAATTCTATAAATGTAGCCTGACATGCATCATCAAATCTAAATGGAACATCATTTTCCAATAGATTACGAAAAGGTTTAGCAATTTTAGAAAAATCCTTAATGAATTGCAGATAAAAGCCAACATGTCCGAGGAAACTCCTAATACCTTTTATCGAGGTTAATGGTGGAAACATTTAAATTATCTCAAGCTTTGCTTTGTCCACCTCTAATACTTTGCTTGACACCTTGTGACCAAGAACGATGCTTTCATGCACCATAAAATGGCACTTCTCCTAATTTAACTTCAAGTTTGTTTAATCACATCTTTCAATACATTATCAAGATTCAATAAACATTCATCAAAATCATTTCCAAATACCGAGAAGCCATCCATAAATAGCTTTAATGTTTTCACTGCCATATTTGAAAAGATAGGCATCATGCATGTTGAAATGTGGTTGAAGCATTGCAAAGTCTAAATGGCATCCTTTTAAAGGCTAGAGTGTCATAGGGATAAGTGAAGGTAGTCTTTTCTTGAACCTCTAGAGTTACGGCAATATGATTATATCTTGAATACTAATTGAAGATACAATAGTACTTTGCCTAGCTAGCCTATACAACATCTGATCAATAAATGGTAAAAGGAAATGATCTTTCTATGTGGCCTTATTTAGCTATTGGTAGTCCATGCAAAGTCTCCATCTGGTGACTATCTTTATAGGAATGAGCTCATTGTTTTATTAGTAACTACTATCATCCCATCTTTCTTTGGTATGCATTGCACTAGACTTACCCATTCACTATTTGAGATAAGATAAATGATGTCTGCAATTAGCCATTTGATGATTTTTTTCTTCACCTCTTCCTTCATGATTGGATTTAATCTCCTTTGTTGCTCGATAGTGGGCTTATGATTATCCTTCAAAAATATTTTATGCTTTCATATCGAAAGACTTAACCACTTAATATCTATAGTTGTCCACCCCAATGCCTTTTTGTGCTCTTTCAAAACTCATAATAACTTATCTTCCTGCTTATTGGTAAGATCAGACAAAACAATAATGGGCAAAGTAGATGAGTTACCATGATATGCATACCTCAGATGATTTAGCAATGGTTTAAGTTCTAACTTAGGAGGTTCTTCAATAGATGGCTTCATTGTTAAGGATGAAGAAGAAGATAGATTCAAAGCCTCAAATTGTGTTCACAAAACATGAGATGGGGCATTCAACACATTCACACATGCTATGATAACCTCATCACTTGTCTTGGACTCCGTAATTAATAATGCCTCAAGTGGGTTATTAATATGACTTTTCTTAAAAACTTCATTTATGACCCTATCTACCACATTAACTGCAAAAGAATCATCATGATCATTAATGAACTTAAGAGTTACCTCTTGATCTTGCACTCACAAGGTAAGCTCTCCTTTTTCCATATCGATGAATGCTCTAATAGTGTGTAAGAAAGGTCTTATAAGGATAATAGGAACCTTTCTATCCTCCTCCATATCAAGTAGAATGAAATATGATAGGAAAGTGAATTTATCAATTTTTACAAGTACATCTACCACTATACCTTTCGGATATGCTAAGGTTCTATCAGCCAATTGTAAAATCACAATTGTGGGCTTGATCCCCCAAACCCAACTTATTAAAGTTAGATAAAGGCATCAAATTAATACTTGTTCCCAAATTAGTTAATGCTTTAGCAAAAAATAATGCATCAATTATGCGAGGAGTAGTAAAATTGCCAAGACCCTTAACTTTTGGAGGAAGCTTGTTCTGTATGATTATGCTGCATTTCTCAGTGAGTGCCACTGTCTCAAATTCATCCAATTACCTTTTTTTTTGGGTAGATATCCTTTAGCAATTTTGCATATGAAAGTGTTTGCTCTAAAACCTAAGTGAAAGGAATATTGATGAGATGCTTTTTAAACACATCCATAAATTTTTAAAACTAGCTCTACTATTATTATTTCTTGAAATGCTAAGGAAAAAGAGGTGGTGGTAGAATTGCCTCTTCTCCTAACACTCCTCACTAGAACTTGCAATCTGTGTCCCAATCTCCACTATCTTGTTTTTCTGTTAACATTGCTTTGGATTACTTTCCACTTCTTTACCACATCTCAAGGTAATGGCTTTGACATGTTCCTTTCCTTCCTTCCTCATATTTGCTTCCATATCACTAGGTAATGTTCTTTGAGCTTTGTTGCTTAATGAGTTGACAAGTTGACCAACCTATGTCTTAAAGTTTTGAATTGTTGCTGTTTTGTTTTGAATGATAATTGCTTGATTTTGAATGATGGCATCATTCTTTGCTTTAAAATTGCATCTGCAAATCCTTTGTAGCTAGTTTCTTTTTTGGGATAGGTGCTTTTGCTTGTTGTTGGAACCTATGAGGCATGTTCAGCTTTGAAGCAAAGGATGACCCCTGATTGTTACACCAAAAGAAGTTAGGATGTTTCCTCCACCTTGGGTTGTAAATGTTGGAGTAAGGATTATTTTGCTATCTATTCCCCATAAACTACACTAGCTTTGTGTTGCTTAGACATTGATTGCTTGCATACTTATCTCCACCATGCTCACAAACTACAAAAGGAATTTGAATTGAGTTAATAGCGAAAAGAATCAAGTTTCTTAGTTAAAACTGCTACCCATGCTAATAATGTTGTAACGGCATCCATGTCATGAAGTCCAGTTACTTTTCTATGCATTGATCACTTTGTTGGCCACTAGCAGTTGTTTGATGCCATCTCCTTCAGTAGGTCATATGCCTCATTAATTGAGTTTGCCATGATAGCTTCTCTCGTAGTGGCATCAATGGTAGTTCTAACATGACCACTCAATCCATTGTACAACATCTACATTTATAGCCACTTTGGAAGACCATGATGAGGGCAACGCCTAAGCAGATCCTTGTATCTTTCCTCAGTGTTGTACAATGTTCAGAATCTAGCTGTATGAATGATCATTAGGCATTGGTAACATGTGTGAAGCGTTACCTCGCACTATGTAGAAACGACATCATCATCATACTTGACGTAATCAGCTCATGTGGAATGTTACCTTACATCATATGAAAGCGTTAAGAAAGTATCAGATACTATAGGTGAGACTCTTACCACCATCCTTACAACCTGAACTAAAAGTTTTCATCATAATATATAATTCCTCATACTTATACATAAATCATCAACATATCACACCCATACTTTTCTATAACCCATTCTCATGTACAAGCTTATCTCATAGGGTATGTGATACTACATCACATATTATCCAATAGAATCATGTCTCATGTGTTCTAATGTTCCTTATATGAAAACATATCATAAGCTTGAGGGTGGAAATGCCTACCTCCACCTAAGCATTCATTTCTTATGCTTTTCCATAGTAACAATATAGGTACTAATTTTCCATGAATTGTATTCTTCAAAATATAGTCAATCAATATAGTTATTGTCAAGTATAAAAATGGAAACTTACATCCACTTGTCATCCATAAGTTTATATACATTTCTCATTTTCTATTCATAATGGAGTTAAAGTTTTTGAAGTAAACATTTGAAAAGGCTTCTCTCACCTTATTGAAATCTAAAAGAAAGTAGTGATATTTACATATAGTTAGGTTTAAAACTAACCCTTCATTTTGAAATGAAAAAATTGAATGAGCTAAATATGTTTTAAAACTCAATCAAAGTGTTTTTCAGTTTGAAGAACAATCCTCAATGAGTTTTGAAGTTAATTGTACAAAGAAAAATCTTTTAAACTCTTAAAACTTAAGTTCCATCATAAATAATTGACCTTCTAATATTGAAGAATCGATTCTGAGTCAATTCTAATAGTGAAGAATCAATTCTGAGTGAAATAGAAAGAAAAAGTTTCTTTCGGTAACAAACAAAATCGACACCTTATGAAGAAAAGGTCGATCCTAAAGCTGACAAATAACTATTAGAATATCAAAAATTGACGTTAAAAGAAGAAAGTGCCGATCCCCAAGATACAAAGACTAAATAGGAGCATACTTTAATTAAGAAGCTCGATTCTTATTATATCACAACTTAATTTTAAAAAGAGAAAACCCAAAAATGACAACTTTGGAAAACTTGAATCAATAACTCAAGCATCAAGTGTCGATCTTAGAAGAAACTTGGGCAAGAAGAAAGCCATGTCAGATGAGGATAAGATTGGAGTCTTCAGAAATGAATTTAAAATTCAAGTTTGGCACCTAACAAGTAAGTAGATTTGGCACTTGAACAAGCAAATGTCGATTCTCAAAATAATAAAATGTTGGTACATATGTGATGAGACAAAGAGAATTGTCACCTTAACATGCAAAGGTCAATTTGTAGAAAAACAAAACGTTGGTACCTCTGAGATGAGACAAAAGAATTGACACCTTGAGCTATAAAGGTAGATTCTATAAAACTCTAGATTGATCCCTGAAGTTTAAATGACATGATCCAACTAGCCTTAATGTTTAGAATTTTTATCTTATCTTACCTAAACACTCAAAAATCACAAAGTAGTATAAATAACCTTATAGAAGATGTCATTTGAAGAAGTGAAAGCAAGAGAAAAAGAAAGTAAGAAAAGAAAAAACAAAAACTTTCCAAGAAATCAAAAAAAAGTTGAGCAAATCAGAAAATCCTTTCTTTCACTTTCTATTGCAAATACTCTAAAAAGAGAATCCTATTTTTATAGCTTCCATACTCTAATATATTTTTATTCTTTTGTATATAAGTTAGATGTAACTCCCCTAATTTTTTATGTAAATAAAGTTCATTGATGATATGTTATGTATGCTAACTGTTTAAGGACATATATGTAGATAAATGGGCACTTAGGCAAAATTTGAGGAAATATGCAATAAATCTCATAGTTTGAGGTTTTGATCTAAGTTTGATGTTATGTTTGTGAATTTATGCATATGGGATTAAGTTAAATGAATGATTTGAGGTGTGATATTAATAGGGAATGATTTTAGGGAGTTAAACTTAAATTTTTTGAAAGTTTTGGACACTTAAAAACTGCCTACAGGGGAAGATGTATTATACATTCTTGGCAAGAAGAATAATATGAAGTGTTCTAAAGGAATTCTATTGATATATTTAAGGATGTATTGATAAGTTTGGAAATTTGATAAACATGTATCAATACATTACCCCGATGTATCGATACACTTGCAGCAAAGAGTACCAGGAGCATTCTGCCTAAAATGTATCAATACATATAGTCAAAATATAGGTAAATCTATTGATACATCACTGAGGAAAGGCAAAAACAAAAGAGGGTTTAGGGCCATTTTCGCCACGTTCACTCTCACCTCTTTCTTTCCCCTTTTTTCTCTAGAAAACTTAAAACTCTAACCCCTAAATCAGTTTTTTAATGCCATTTGAGACTATTTAGAACTTAGAAAACCATCTTGGAGGTAAAATTTGATGTTTTTATAGAATATTTTTCAATTTAATTAGTTAATAACTTCAAATCTAACTTTTCTCTACATTTGGTAATTATTTTCCTCTTTTAGCTTGGATTACAGATTTTGGAGCTAACACTCATACAATCTAGCTTCTAAGATATGGGTTTAGCTTGATAATGAAGGATTTGAGCTTAAATAGATGGATGGCTAAGATTTAGTTAATTGTGCAAAATTTAGCTTTTTTTAAAGCCAGGATTTAATTAACAATTGGGTGTTTTGATGTGTTCTAAGGAGGAAATGAAGTAATTGGACGTGGTGGTGAGGTAAAGAATGATTGGAGGCTACAATTGAGCTTGATAATAGGATTATCTCCAATTTGTTACTATGAATGGGTTTAAATTAAAACGCATGTGATGCATGATGCCTTGATGAAGGTGCTACCATGGTATTAAGATGTGTTTATGTATATATATGTATATATAGGATTGCCTAGATGTGAGTGCGTAGGCTAGAGAACTAAATTATGGAATAGGTGTTTTTGTGTTGTTACGTGAGCCACATGGGTGGCCTATGCTATGTGTGCCTAGCCTAGGATGTGAATTGAGGTACTTAGAACTTAACCAAACTTAAAGACAATTGAACCTCGATAAATGTGAATTGAGGTTTGATGAGAAAAATGTGAATGATAAAGGCATGATGACCCTATTTGTGGATTTCTGTTTTTGTCAAAGGGATAAATTTCGGACATTGATTTTACTTGGGTTTGAGTAGTCCCACGCTCTATGACTTTTATGTGTCACTAGAGATAGTGGTAAGCACAGACGGTGGTAGTAGTCCTATCTATGATTCCTACCTGCAGTGCTTTGATGCCACCCATTTGAGAATACTCTGGGTGATGTTGACCGTCGAGAGATTACTCTGGTCGATGATTTGATTGTCTATAAGCTATTTTAGTGTTGTGTGTGATTTCTTTTTTGCCTATTGCTTCGGTACGCACGTGATCTGTCTTCTGCCAGTGGCTTTGCCTAAAGCGTGATTTCATTCTTCACTGATTGGCCACTGAACCTCATTTAACTATGTCCAAGGGAGGACCACTCATTTATTTGATTTGCATATGATGTGAGATGGCCTTGGAGAGGCTTAGATAAATATGATATGGATATTATGTGATACTTCGATGACTGGGGTGATGCATGGAAAATAATTTGAATAACTTTGATCAGCTTTTAAGGTAAGCTTAATGATATGTTTCATGAGCATTAAAGACATTGAGGATGATGATATGCCCTCACATTGGAGATTTTAGGGATAATCATATGCACTATGTTTGGAGATGTTTGTTCAATTATGTGGTTGCAATGAGAATGCAATATTTATTATATGACTTTGTTTATTTGCACCACTCACTAAGTATTATAGTTCTCACCCATTTGTGTACCATGCACAGATAAATAGACTATAGGGGTGAGTGGCAAGGGTTGTCTATAGATAAAGCAGTTTGGCATCTGATAGGTTACGAGTTTTTACATATCGTTGGCTGTAATGTATGCAGGCTCGTTGTGCCATATAAACTTATGTAAGGGTTGTTATGTACGAACCTGTCTTGGATGGTCAACATATGGCCCTATAAACATTTGTATGAATTATATGCTAGGGATAATGTATTATATTTGGTTTTATTACGAATATTTTATTATTAAATCCCTTGGTTTATGTTCTATGATTTTGGATTCTAAGGCTAGCGAGGATCTAATTGGCTTACCTGTTTGGCTCCAACGCTAGTCTCGAACCCCAGGGCTTGGATTGTGACAAAGTGGGTATCAAAGCAACTAGTTTAAAGTGTCATAAACCATCCTATGTATGTTAGTGGAGTGTCGAGAACTAGTGTAGAGTCTTGTTTGTGGTTGGTGACTGCAATACTAATTATGAGCAAAAGGCTACATGAACTCCTAAATTTTATTAAGCCTACAGTTTGCATGAACAAGATCTTGGTACAGAATGTCACCAAATACTAAAGCTGCCTTAAAGGCTATAGGGAGTGTAAGATGCATCGAATGAGTCTATGAAACCACCACAAGTGTCCACATTAAGGAATCGTGGTAAGATTAAAGAAATGATGCACACTCGAAATGCAAAACCAAGTTATATGCACCTTGATCGGTAGAATGTGGGAATCAGGGATGAATATACTACAGGAAGAGGTGTCACCCTAGAGAATTTAGCATTAAGGTTGCAAAGTTTGTCTCATGAATTTGCTAAGTTCCACAATAGAAATGAAGCACCATCTGAGGAATAGGTTGATTCTAGTTTACAAGATCTAGACTTTGCACCTCTGTGTGAATGCCATAGAGGGATTATTGAGGTCACTTGGTAGATTTTATGAAACTAAAGCCCTCATCATTTACTTGTTCAAATGCAAAGGAACATCCATATTGATTTCTGGATGACATGAAATATATTTGTTCAACTTTGGGATGCTCCACACATTAATCAGTGGGAGGTATTTGTCCAAGTTTTTTTAAATTGCTTCTTGCTTGAGAGTATGAGAGACACAAAGGCACAAGAGTTCGAGACTTTGAGACAAACTCCAGACATGACGGTGATAGAGTATGATGTCCGCTTAACCCAACTCTCAAGATATGATCCAGAATTGGTCCTAACTAAACAGAAAAGGATCAAAAGGTTTATTCAAGGGCTAATTGAGCTGTTTTTTAAGGTTTTGGCCATTTAGAGGTTTGCCTCATATGATGCCATGGTGGACGCGGCTAAAATGATTAAAACCAAGATGTTAGAATCTAGAATAGAAGAAGGTAGGGATCAAAGAGCTCGAACGTAGGGCTATCAACGTAAAAGATATTCTAGCACAACTAGGAGTCCCACTTTCATATGCTATCAAAGTCGTGAAGGAATTACTCATACGTGCAGGCCACTAAGAAATAGTGATTTGTTTAGCCCACCATCTAGACATTAATAGTCCAGCAAAGCATTTAATTTTGGCATCAGATAGATGGGTGTTTTATGTAATTATTGTGGCAACGCACATGGTGGACAATGCCACAGGGTAGAAGAATTATGGTTTAGATGTGGTTAGTCTGAGCATTTGATGATAGATTTCCCAATGTAAAGGTAAACAACAGAGGCTGAACATGGATATGTGAGACTACCCCACCTAGAATAGCACAGATTGGGAGGCATGCCAAAAGTGACAAAAGTTAGGGTGTGGCCTTATCATCTTGTGGTAGATCGACACAGCAAGGTAATAAAAGTAGAGGTGAAGCATGCGTATTTGCTTTAACACTACAAGATGCTTAAACTTCCAATACAGTGGTCACATGGACTCTTCTTATATGTGGTACCAAAGCATTAGTTCTATTTGATCCCGAATAGACACATTCCTTTGTGTTCTCAAACTTTGTGCCAAAACTAAATCAATTTTATAGTAACATGATGGAACCCCTAATTCTGACTACTCCATTAGAGAAGACATTTTTGACAGAGTATGTATATAAATCTTGTGTAGTTTGCATAAGGGACAATAATACGTTAGTAAACCTAGAATTGCTGCTAACTTTGAACTTAGATGCGATTTTGGTCATGGACCGCTTAGCAGCGTAATTTACCAAGGTAGATTGCAATCGCAAATTGGTGAAGTTTAAGTTCCTAGGAGAATACTCATTTGTGATATATAGGCATGGTAGCCCAATGTTTGTGAAAGTTGTATCAGATGTGGCTGCTAGACCAATACCAAGGCTAGAAGGCCAAGGGTACTTGGCGATGACAAGAGATATTTCCATGGAAGAAATGAGTGTGGATTTCATACCAATAGTGGGTGAGTATTCAAATATATTTGTAAAGGAGTTGCTTGGATTGCCTCTCGAAAGGGAGACTAAATTTTGCATTGATTTGATTTTGGGTACGTAGCCAATTTCCACACCTCCTTATCCAATGGCACCAATTGAGTTAAGGGAGCTAAAAGGGAAATTGGAGGACTTATTAAATAAGGGTTTTATTCATCCCAATGTATCACCTTGGGGAGATCCAATGCTATTTGTAAATAAGAAGAATGGTTGCCTTTAGTTATGTATTAACTTTTGACAATTCAATAAGGTCACTGTGAAGAACAAATATCCACCCTTGAGGATTGATGATTTGTTTGATCAGTTGTAGGGTACTGTGTGCTTTTCTAGGATTGATCTATGCTCAAGGTTTCACTAATTGAGAATAAGGGAATGTGATGTACCTAAGATAACATTTTGCAGAAGATATGGACATTATGAGTTTTTAGTGATGTCGTTTGGAATCATTAATGCACCTGCAGTGTTTATGGATTTGGTGAACAAGGTCTTTCAAGCATATTTAGATAAATTTGTGGTCATGTTCATAAATGACATATTGATGTATTTTAAAAGTTCGAAGGAACATGCGCAGCATCTAAGAATTGTGCTACAACCCTTAAGAAAGCATAAATTGTATGCTGAGTTTTCAAAATGTGAGTTTTGGCTAAGTAAAGTTAGTTTCTCAAGACACATCATGTTTTATCAAGGGGTGCAAGTAGATCCCAACAAGGTAAAAGCTGTGGAGAATTGGCCAAGGCCAATGTCTATAATGAAAGTTAGAAGTTTTCTAAGCTTAGCCAAATATTATAAATGGTTTGTGCAAGGTTTTTCTAAGATCACATCCCCTTTGACAAGATTGACTTACAAAGGAGTCAAGTTTGATTGGTTTAAAGCTTGTGAAGCTAGTTTCCAAAGGCTTAAAACCTGCCTCACTTTTGCACTAGTGTTACACCTACCGTGTGGATTTGGAGGCTACGCCATGTATTGTGATGCATCACGGGTTGGATTCAATTACGTGTTGATGCAACATGAGAAGGTTATAACATACATCTCATGAAAACTAAAGAGGCATGAGCAAAATTATCCTATGCATGATCTATAGATGGAAGCGATCGTATTTGCCTTAAAAATTTAAAGATATTATTTTTATGGAGAGACATGCAAAATATATGCAAACCCCAAGAGCTTGAAGTATATATTTCGATAGAGGGATTTGAATTCAAGGCAGCACAGGTGGTTAGAGTTATTGAAAGATTATGATTGCACCATACTTTACCATCTTTGCAAGGCAAATGTGGTAACATATGCTTTGAGCCCAAAAATTGATGGGAAGTTTGGCACATGTTATTATGGGAGGACGTTCTTCAATGCAAAGTTTGTATGATCTTGGCAATGTGGGAGTACGTTTGGAGATTAATCACTTGAATGCCTTGTTGGCATACTTTGGAGTTCAACCAATGATATTAGATCAAATTAGATGAACATTTAGGTGAATAATGTATGTTAACATCAATATGTTGTGACGGGTTTGCCACGAGCTAGATACAGCTATCATGCCATTTGGGTGAATATGGTCAACTATCTAATTCAGCTCACTTTTTGCTAATCAAAACTAAGTATGAAGTAGCTCGATATGCCCAAATTTACATTAATGAGATTGTGAAGCTACATGGTGTTCTAGTAGTGATAATGTCCAATAGAATATTACAGTTTACAAATTGATTTTGGAGGAAATTGCAAAAAGCCTTGGGCACAAGATTGGATTTCAGTACAGCATTCCACCCATTGACAAATGGCTAATTTGAGTGCACCATCCAAATGCTTGAGGATATGTTGAGAGCGATTGTGCCTGACTTGGAGTTTCATTGAACTATTATTTGCCTCTGGCCGAGTTTGCGTATAACAATACCTTCATGCTTTTGATTGTTTGGCCAACAATTAACTAATTTGTGAATTTAATTGAGACTTGACAGAGAGATTTTATATTAGACTAAGGTTTGAATAATCTATGTTAACATCATTTAGGTGATCTGATTTGCGATCAAGGTAGGCATACACCAATTACCATACATAGCCAAATTAGAACACTAGCTTAATAAACCTTATTTAATTAATTACTATAGACATATAGTGACCCAATTAAGTTAGGTATTTGTGTAAGCATCTCGACAGAGACTTGTACATAGTTTTGGATTCTAGGTTAGCAAAACCACCCATGCATATAAATAATGAGAGAAGCTAGTATGAGATGAATTGTTGAATAAACCCATAATCCTAGGTTTTAATCTATTACCTTCTCTAGTGACTTTTTAGTTTTTCTTAATTTAGTGTTTAATTAAATTTAGTTACAATTACTTTTCTACAAAATTGAGTTACTTGAATAAGATTAATTTGACATAATTTTAGTATTTAGTGAAAAATTAAGAGCAAATCCATGTGGGATACGATTTTGGACAACATGCTTTTTTGTACCATTGCTAATGATTTATTTTCCTATTTATTTTGCTAATATTAAACGTCAATAAATTAGTCTTAATTTGATTTTTTTTCTTTCTTTGTTTTTCAGGGTCATTCTATCGTTGTATGAGAAGACCAAAAAGCTTGGAGATTATACCTTGTGGTCTAGAAATAGAGAGAATATTCTAAAGACTTCGACAAGAGAATCAACAAGGTTTGGCTTAAACTAATACAATGGCTGACAAGCAGGGTGAACAGCAAATTCAAAGAATGAGTAATGGAAAAAAATCATTAGTTAAGGGATTATGTTGTTCTGTTGGTGCAAGGGATTCCATTAAGCATTTAAAGGCTAGCTATTCAAGCCAACAATTTTGAGATTAAGCTGAACAACATCACCGTGATCCAGATTTCATTCCAATTTGGAGGTCTTCCTTGCAATGATCTAAATGCCCACATTTCAAATTTCTTGGAGATATGTGATACCTTTTAACATAGTGGGGTCACAAATGATGCGATTTGTTTAATGTTTTTTGCTTTTTCATTGAGGGACCAAGCTAAAGTGTGGCTGAATACACTCTTTTTTTAGATCCATCACAACATGGGATGACCTTGCTCAAAAATTCCTTACCAAGGTTTTTCCTTTGACTAAGACAGTAAAAAACAAAGAATGATATCACATCCTTCATGCACAAGATTTTGAATCATTGTACAAAGCCTAAGAAAGGTACAAGGATCTGCTTAGGCATTACTCTTATTATGGTCTTCCAAAATGGCTTCAAGTGCAGACGTTCTACAATGGATTGACTAGTCATATTTGAACCACCATTGATTTCACTACAGGAAGAGCTTTAATGGCTAAGTCAATTGATGAGGCATACGACTTGTTAGAGGAGATGGCCTTAAACAACTACTAGTGGCCAACAAAGTAATCAATGCATTGGAGAGTAGATAGGATTCATGATGTGGACGCCATTTCGATATTATCAACACAAGTAGCAGCACTACTAAGAGACTTGATTCTTTTAATGCTAATTCCATTTAAAGCCTTTTTGTAGATTGTGAGTATTATGGAGATGATCATGCAAGCAATTAATGTCTAGTTAGTACAAAAACAATGTAGTATATGGGGAATAGACAACAGAACAATCCTTACTCCAACACTTACAACCCAAGGTGGAGGAACCACCCAAACTTCTCTTAAGACAACAATCAAGGATCATCTTCATTTTCAAGGCCAAACATGCCTTTTAGATTCCAATAGCAATCAAGAATGCCCATTCTATAAAATAAACCAGCTATAGAGGATTTGCTGATGCGATTCCTAGCAAAGAATGATGCCATCATTCAAAATCCAGCAGCTATCATTCAAAGTCAAGCGACATCAATTTGAAACCTTGAAACCCAAGTTGGTCAACTTACCAACTCATTAAACAACAAAGCTCAGTAGAAGAAAGATAAAGAGCATGTCAAGGCCATTACATTAAGAAGTGGTAAGGATGTGGAAAGTAACTCAAAGCAACCTAAATAAAAAGATAAGATAGTTAAGAGTGGGACACAAATTACAAGTTCTAGTAAACACTATAAAAAAAAGAGACTAAGGCAACTCTACCACCATCACCTTTTCCTCGACATTTAAAGAATCAACAAGAAGAGAGCTTGTTTCAAAAAATGGATAAATTCATCTTCTTAGTGGACTTCACTGTACTCGATACAGAGGAAGATAAAAAGGTTCATATGCACTATTAGAGCACTAATCAATATGGAAAAGGGAGAACTTACCTTATGAGTACAAGATCAAGAGGTAACATTTAACATTTTTATAGCTTTAAAGTTTTCTAATGATCATAACGAGTGTTTTGCAATTAGTGTGGTGGATAGGGTCACAAGTGAAGTTTTCAGGGAAAGTCATCTTACTAACCCACTTGAGGCATCATTGGTTGTTGAGTTTGAGACAAGTAACGAGACTATCATAGAATGTGTCAATGTGTTGAATGCCCTATCCTGCGTCATAGGAACATAATTTGAGTCATTGGATTTGTCTTCCTCTTCTATATCACCTATGAAGCTTTCTATTGAAGAACCTCCTAAATTGGAACTCAACCCATTGCCTAATCTTCTAACGTATGCATATCTTAGCAACTCATCTACTCTTCTTGTTATGTTTCATCTGACTTTACTAACAATCAGGAAGATAAGTTGTTGTAAATTTTGAGAAAGTGCAAGAAGGCATTGGGGTGAACAATTGCAAATATAAAAGGGATAAGTCTTTCAATATGCATGCATAAAATTTTGTTAGAGGATAATCAAAGAGCAACTATTAAGCATTAAAGAATAAATCCAATCATGAAAGAGGTAGTAAAAAAGGAGCTCATTAAATGGCTAGATGTTGGCATCATTTACCCTATTTTGGATAGTGAGTGGCTAAGTCCGATGCAATGTGCACCAAAGAAAAGTGAGATGACAGTGGTTGTAAATGAAAACAATGAGTTCATTCTCACAAAGACAACCATTAAATAGAAAGTTTGCATGAACTACCATAACCTAAATAAGACCACAAGGGAATATCATTTCCCTTTACTATTTATTGATCAGATGTTAGATAGGCTAGTTGGAAAAAGTACTACTATTTCTTGGTTGGGTATTCTGGATATAAGCAAATCGCCATAGCTTTAGAGGATCAAGAAAAGGCAAGCTTCACCTGTACCTAAGGTATTTTCTATTGGGATTTGACCTTATACTCAAATATGAAAATAATCAAAAAATTAAAAATATAACGTAATAAAATAATAAACTGGTATTTAATCAGAGAAACAATCGAATCCTATAGGATGAATGTTTGGGTTTTTCATGTAATTTTCTAATTAATTATGAACATTCATAAGTTTAAGAGTTACTTATCTTGCTCTATATATCATAATCAAGAGTAATTAAACCAAAATCTTTGCTTCTTCACTTTTGGGATTTGTCAAATCTTCAGCCACCCAAGTGTTTGGCCTCTAATAGTAATCCACATAATGACCAAATAAGACCTTCGCAAATGTAGGATTTTACTTATGCTAGCAAGTTTTGTTTCTAAAACCAAAAGACTAAAACTTCTTGCCAAATCTTAGTTTTGTCAAACAAAGAAAACTATTTTTTTTCTTATTTTATGTAACGGTTGAAAAGTTGCTGGAGGCTTAGAGTTTTAGTTTGCTAACACAACATATTTATACAACCAAACTAGGTTACAAACCTAGATACAACAGTTGTATTTTAATTCAATTAAGTCCTTGTGAACTTAATTAATTTTCCACTTTATATTGGTCTATTCCAATTAAGTCTAACTTAATTGATTATCCTTATTTAATTTCAATTATGTCACTTAATGTGTGTGACCCATTAAGCTTCTGACATGTTGGCAACAAATGTAAATCCTAATCAAATATCCATTTTATAATTGATTTATATTTATAGATCATAAGCGGCATCTAACACTACATCATGACTACCTAAATGCTAGAAAGTCAATTAAAGAATTTGACAAAGCCCTTCCGTGATAAACCTCTCAGTGCAATATGGTCCTTTCTTTAAATATCCCAAATATGTCACCAAGCTTGGCTCAATGTCTACTTATAGCATTCCATATTAGTTCTTATAATTCATGACTAACCATATGAATTTAGAAAACTTACTTTCCTCAAATTCATCATGCTTTGGCCAAAGACTTTATACAAGTTAATCAAGAATTGGGAACAAATGAGATACATCCCCTCATATCACTTAGGGTGATGAATCCTCTCTCAACCACTCATTCACCTTTGCATGCTTCATGGGATACCAAAAAACACACAGTTTAGGCATTTAGTTGCCTCCAGACCCATATAGATGAAATCAAAGTATGTCATTCCCCATACAAGATGACTTAATGTCTCAAGTCCATGGACTAGTTGTGCAACTATCACATGAGAATTTATTCTATAGACACTTGAGTGAAATACCAAATGAAGTTCTCATAGCAGGTCATACTTAGTGAACTTGTTCTTTAATAAGCTCCTACATATTATCGTCAAGTATCCCATATACTTGAATCTCATAATCTTCAAGATCGATTAGTTACTCCCCAGTAAAGAGGCTCAACATGAGCATTGTCAATGCCCTGTCTTGACAATATAATGACCATGAATAATTTTAGGAATATGGCTTTAATGTATAGTGATCTCATAATTGTAACAACTTTACAATTCTCTTACAAGGCCTTTATGTTCCATGGGCTTCATCCAATTAACTTAATAACCCCTCATTATTGCACTAACATCAAGGAAAACCTTTATCACATATAGTTATGCAACTAAGTATGCATTAAATTGCAATATATATTCCTTAACTAATCCGATTGGCTCAAGGCATATACTAACACTTTCGCCTCTAGAAGGATGCCATTTGGACTTTGTAATGCTCCAACCACATTTCAATGATGCATGATGGCTATCTTTTCAGATATGGTGAAGAAAACATTAGAGATATTTATGGATAATTTCTCAGTATTTGGAAATAATTTTGATGAATGTTTGTTGAATCTAGACAGAGTGTTGAAAAGATGTAAAGAAACAAACCTGGTGTTAAATTGGATGAAATGCCATTTTATCGTACAAAAAGGCATTGTTCTTAGTCCCAAAGTTTTGAGCAAAGGATTGAATGTGTCATTAAAGATTTTTCTAAAATTGCTAAACCTTTGTGTAACCTCTTTGAAAAAGATGTCCCATTTAAATTTGATGATGCATGTCATGTTGCATTTATAGAATTGAAAAAGCAATTGACATCTACACCCATTAATGTAGTTCGTAATTGGTCAATCCCATTTGAGCTAGTGACAATGCTGTAGGTGTCATGTTAGGATAGATAAAGGATAAAATTTTTCATTTTATATATTATGCTAGCAAAACCTTGACTGAAACTTAAATGCATTACACCACTATTGAAAAAGAATTATTAGTTGCTATTTATGCATTTCATAAGTTTTGTTCATACTTGATTGGCACAAAAGTTATTATTTTTATTGACCACTCTGCAATTAAGTATTTGGTTATTAATAAAGATGCCAAGCTAAGGTTGATAATATGGATTTTGTTGCTACAAGAGTTCGATTTGGAAATTAGGGATAGAAAAGGTTAAGAAAATCAAGTAGCAGGCCATCTATCGAGGTTCAAGCATAACAACCAAGGTAAGGACTTAACTATGATCAACGAGACCTTCCCTGATGAACAATTGTTAAATGTTGGTCAAAAGAATTTTCCATGGTATGTTGACTATGTCAATTATATTGCAAGTAAGCTTTTTCCTCTAAATTTAAATTTTCATCAAAAAAAGAAGTTTCTGCATGATGTGAGATTTTATGTGTGGGATGAACCATTTTTGTTTAAGCAATGTGCTGATAGAATATTAAGAAGGTGCATATCGGAAAAGGAAGTTGAAAATGTATTAACACATTGTCATTTTTTAAATTATGGGGGACACTTTGAAGAGATAGAATGATAGCCAAAGTTCATCAGTCACGTTTGTATTGGCTAACACCTTTCAATGATGCTTATTATTTTGTTTTGCATTGTGATAGATGTCAAAGAACGAGGAACATTTCAAAAAGACATGAGACGCCGCTCAATAACATTCTTGAAGTGGAAATTTTAATTGCTTGAGGCATTGATTTCATGAGACCATTCGTTTCTTCTTTCCACAATCGCTTTAACTTGGTGGTTGTTGACTATATGCCGAAGTGGGTGAAAGCTTCAACTTTACCTTCAAATGATACTAAAGGTGTGTTGAAATTTTTGAAGAAAAGCATTTTAACTAGATTCAGAACACCAAGAGCTATAGTGAGTGATGAAGAAAGTAATTTTTATAATAGGTATTTTTCAACTTTGCTTGCAAAGTATGGAATGACACATAAGGTGGCCATCGCTTATCACCCTTAGAAAAGTGGACAAGTCAAAGTGTCAAACTAGGAAATCAAAATAATCCTAGAGAAAGTAGTATCTCCATCAAGAAAGGATTGGGCTAGTAAACTTGATGATGCATTATGGGCAAATAGGACCACTTATAAAACTCCAATAGGTATGTTCCCATAACAATTGGTATTTGAAAAAACGTGTCACATTCCAATTGAGTTAGAGCATAGTGCATTTTAGGCCATCAAGAAGTTAAACATTGACTTGGATGTAACTGGTGAGAAACATTTGCTTCAATTAAATTAAATGGATAAGCTTCACTTGGATGCTTATGAAAATGCCAAAATTCACAAAGAAAGAACGAAGAGACAGCATGAAGATTGTTGAGCTTCATTTTGAACTAGGTCAGCATGTGTTGTTATTTAACTCAAGCTTAAGGCTATACCAAGCAAGTTGAAATCAATATGGTCGGGACCTTTTGTTGTATCAAAAGTGTTTCCACATGTAGTAGTGACAATAGTAGATGGCTTAACAAATGAAACATTTAATGTAAATGGGTAACGGTTGAAGCACTATTAGGGAGGTGACATTGACCATCAATAATCCTCCATCCTTCTCTCTGATCCTAAATGAGCTTACATGAGAGTTTGGCTACTGACTAGAAAGAAAATGCTTCTTGGGAGGTAACCCAAGTTTTCAAACATAGCTTATTTTTGTGTCTATTTTATTTAGTTTATTTTTATTTTTATTTGCAAATTTTTCATTTTCATTTGATGCTTTCTTTCATGAGTTTAATGGCATTTTCTTTTGTCTTTTGCAAGATCTAAGACTTCAAAAAAAAAAGGATGAAATGACGTCACAACATTGAAGGATGCCCTTTCCTATACAAAAACCCTAAAAAAAGCCACCAGTCAGCAGAGGGATAACGCCACAGCATTGTGTGATGCACACAACCAATACAATGGGCCGAGGCTAAAGCATTGTAGCACCGAAAGGGCTCCCACTTTAAAAAGCTTGCTTCTTTTATCTTTTCTCCCATCTTCCTTCATCTTCTAGCTTTTCCTTCTCTTTTCACCTCCACAGTTTCTCTCTCTACCTCCCACCCACTCCAACAACACTTCCGAAACTCATAATTTTGGCACAAACTCACTCCTTTGATGGAAACAAAGCTTTTTCCACACATCATCAACCAATTTTTCTGTAGCAAAATTCTAGTAAGTGGATTAATTTTTGAAGATTTTTTAAATTTGTTAGATTTAGCTATTGGTGAGGAAATTGTGGTTGTTGATTGATGGGTTGGTGATTATTTAGAGATTGTAGTATTTTTGCTTGATTTTAATTACTCATAAATTGATTATTTGTGAGATTCGTTGTTAGATAGAAGTAAATAGTAAAAGAAATACGCACTTGAAGAGATATTGTGAAAAGAGGATTATTTGTGCAATAGTGATTTTGACGACATTATGTGTATTAAATTGGGGAGTTGCGACTTATTTTGTGCCTATTGAATATAAATTGTGACAAATTGGTTAAGTGATTGATGGCACTTAAGAAGAGAACTAGAGGTAGTGGTAGTGTAACTTGTTTTGATCGGAGTAAATTTGTTTCTGTTGAAGTGGCAGAAAGGCATACGCAATCACTTGTGCAAAAAGTCTTTATTTTGGAATGAGGCATTGATCTTCATCCTAGGTTATATGGTTTTGTGCATAAGCTTATCATTGAGAGGTAATGGGGTACATTTTATGAACAACTTGAGGTAGTTGTATTACTTCTTGTTCAAGAATTTTATGCCAACGCTGCAAAACATGCAAATGGACATGTTTTTGTTCAAGAATGTGAGTACGTTTCAACAGTTAAACAATCAATCAATTTTATAACTTACTTGATATTGAAAATGATGAGCATGGACAATTTTTGGTTGGGAATATTGATTTGGATGGAGTTCTTAGAATGTTGTGTATTGAGGCAGCTGAATGGAAAATGAATAAAGCAATATCAATGTCTTTTGAGGCTAGTGTTGGTCCCAAATAAATGTGCTAGAGGTAGGGTGAATAGCACTTTTTGGCTCTCACTTAGATTGACTTCTAATTGGGGGCAAGCTAAAGATTAACAATGAGAAGTTAAATGCAAGATGAATGAATGATTTAATAAAAAATGAAATGAAAAATAAAACAGAGCAGACAATACACAAAGATTTATAGTGGTTCAGTCAAAGACCTACATCCACTACGTTAATTGTTTAACTAAGAATTTTTCAAACCAAATCACTATAAACGGTGAAATTCCCAAGCTTCCACCAAGCTTTTATAATAGCTTTTCATAAGCTCAGCCATAACCTTTAACAATGATTTTTTCTGGTATCAACCAAAACCCAAAACTAACTTTTCTAGGCTGAGTCAGAACCTATACACTTAATCAAGCTAACCCAAGCTTGATCAATCTGTTAGTAAAAGCCTTACAAGCTAATCTGTGGTTATATGAGAATTACAATTTTGAGATATTCATATATAACATTATGTTATTCATAATAACATTGAGGTAGTTCTTTATCCATAAGTTTATGATTTAATTACTTTTTATACTTATGTAGATAAAGCCCATGGAACTATATATGCCTTGCAAAGGAATTGTATTGGGATATAATTATGAGATCCTTTTGCATTAAAGCATTGTTCTTAAAAGTTCATGATCATTGTATTATTGAGATAGGGCAGCAATAATGCTCAAAGATTGGCACATGTTATGTTCCTTACTTGTGAAGTAAGCAATCATTTTTATAGGTTGAAATATAAAGATACTTGGAACTAGCATGTGGGTGCTTGCAATGAGAGAGCGAGTTCACTGAACATGACCCGCCATGAGAAGTGCATTTGGTACCTCACTCAAGTGTTTATGAAATACTTCTCATGTGTCAGTTGTGTAACCAGTCCCTAAACTTGAAACATCATGTTGTTTTGTATGTGGAGTACTATGCTTTGATTTCATCCTTATGGGTGCCTAACCAAGGATGCCAACACAAGATGTTTTTGGGTATAGTATGAAGCATATGAAGGCAAATGAGTGGTCAAGATAGGAATTATCACCCTAAGCGATTCAAGGGAAAATATCTCTTTTGTTCTTGGTTGACATTAGCTTAATCAAATCCTTGGCCAAGGTGTTTAGGAGATTATGAAATGAGCTTCATAAGTCTCCATAAAGCTAATGATCTAACTGCAAAAACAAATATGGAGGTCAGTAAGAGTAGGCACTACACCAAACTCTTATCATCTCTAGGATATATGATGAGAGAATGAATTACACTAAAAAACAATACACTGAAAGGTTGTCAAAGAATCCTTTTACTCTCCTAATAATTGATTGGCCATGATGCATTGCTAGATGCCAATCATGGTCTATGGAATTGACTTAGTTAATTTAAAATTGAATATGATTCATTTAAATTAATTAATTAATAATATTATAATTCAATTCCATTGCCAACATGTTAGGAACCTAATGGGTCACACGCAAAGGTTGCAATTTGGATTAAATTGAGAATGTGATGATTTAAGTTAGACTTAAATCGAATTCTAGGTTTTAGCTACCAACGACCTAATTAAAAGAGTTTAATTAGGTATTGGTTAAATAATGTAATTGTTATAATATTAAGGACTTATTTTGCAATTTTTGATAAGTTAAACTTAGATATAATTATCACATTATAGCCACTCTTTCTTTTTGGGGGTGGGGAAGGAAACAAAATAAAAAAAATTCTTTTTCTATCTTGAGTGCCACTACTCTTGAAAAGTTTAATTTTATTTTGAGAACTTCTCCTTTAATCATTTGCCAGAAATCAAAGAAGAAAAGAGGACAAATCGTTGTCCACTTGCTAGCACAACCTATCGCATAAAGCTCTCTCATTGGGAAGGATCCGTTATGATTGTGTGTGCATCTTTGGAGGCCAAGCAATTAAGTGTTAGGATTCTTTCAAACAAAAGTTGTTCACGTTTTGTCACCAAAAAAGAATCCATTTGTTTATAATATCACTTGGAAAGGTAAATTTTTTATTTTATTTTATTTTATGCGGTACTTAACTTTGCATTAAACAACCAAGGTGATCCAAAGATAGGAGACATGTTTTTATTTTATTTCAATTTTTGTTATGATGCTGCATTGATGCTATTATCATGCCATTCCTAGCAGTAGTATCAAAGCCTCCCTTGGCTCGTTTTAGTGCAAAAGTATGTCTTGTTGTTATTAATACTATGTTTGACATAGATGTGAAAATTCAGGTGTCAAATGGTGAGTTCAAGTTTACATAATTCTATTTTGAAATTGTTTGATATTTCTGAATAGTTTTATTTTGTAAAATTTTATATTCTTATTAATGAGCATTAAACATGTTTTAATGTCAAGAATTTGCAGATTAAAGTTTGCATAAGATGCACAAAAATCAGCAAAAGAATTCGGGTTCGTGGAGAAATGGAGATATGGGTATTAAAGGTAGATTTTGATTCTGTCCAAGTTTGGTTTTTGCATCATTTCAGCAAGCAATGAGTCCTAAATATTCCCAAAATTTGCAAAAAAGATGTTAAGTTGATGTCCTTTGAAAATGTTTCAAATGTAGCTGAAAACCAATACCACAAAGTGAGCAAGAAGCCTTGAAACGATGACTAATAACTACTGCCAGCAGCAGACTTTGAGTCTCGGTTTTGCTTGTTTTCAGTAGGTAGAAGGCATCCAAAATTGATGCTAATGATGATGAGAGAAGTTTCATACCTTAGCTGATTGGAGGATTAGGATAAGGGATAAAATCCCAAAATTTTATGCCACTTAATGGCCAAGAAATGTGGTCAATAAAATTGCTACAAGCAGTTTTTGAATGCCACGGTTTTGGCATTTTGAATTGCCTTATCTTGCATCTTAATTTGATGCAATTTAAAAATCAATTGATTATCAGATATTTTGTGGAAGTAGTTTCATAAAATCAGCAAATCAAACTAGATTTTGAAAGTTTCCACGAAATAAGGAATTTGATTCCTACAAAATATGGAAATTATTTTAATCAATTAACAAGTTAAAATAATTTGACATATTGAATTTAGGAATTGGTTTTCTAATTTTATTGAAGTCAAAATTATTTTAAAATTTCCTAATTAAGGAATTAGATTCCTATATATTATGGGAGTCTAAGAATAAATAGGCAATTTAAAATCAGAGGAATACCCCCATGATATTAGCTATGGAATTTGAATTTGATAATTGGATAAATGAAGATTTTATTGTCTTAAAATTACCAAATGAGATTAGGTGATTTAAGACATAAAATCTTTAATATCTGATTGGTAAAAGATAACCTTAAATATTTGGATAAAACAAATTAAAATTGTTTTAATTTGTAAAAAATCCTATCCTAATAAGATAAAGGTTATTTATACTCATTAGTAAGGATTTCTATAT
>NW_018397273.1:2960223-2970110 GCF_002168275.2 Theobroma umbraticum
TTTCTTTATATATGAAAATAAATGGAGACCCAAAAATTTGAAATTAAGCTAATTCAAAAGTTGAATTTAACTAATTTCAAATAAATCATGTGATTAACAACCTGAACAAGACATAGATTTAATTTTATGGTCATACGGATGGATGAATATGGATGATTATGGACTAGACCCAATATCATTGTGGTTGTATGGTTAAATTTTATCATGGTATTTATTTATTAAATAGGGTCTGCGCACCCTGCCTTTCTCTTGATTTTCAAGGATTGTAAATTCTTTCCTCACCTAACTCCCCTCGGATGTACCATGAGGTTTCTTTACTAAAATGTAATTAGTTACATATAAGTGTAGAATTAGAATTAGTTTAGGAGTTATTTTACAATTTGAAGAAGAAGACCTAAAAGCGCCATGTTGATACAGGAGGAAGATTACAATATGTTTTATGTTATCCCCTAGGTTTGACCAAGCTAATTTCCTTCGATGGCTCAAGGAAATTAGTATAGATAAAGTCCATAATCATCCAAAGTAGTATGCATGAGATAGATTTACTTATGCAATTAATAAATATAGTCAATGCAAAGATGAGACCTTAACTAAGTCAAAAATAAGAAAATCCCTCAGTAAATATTGAGTCACATGCCACGCATGATTAAGTTGCCTTCCACTATATAGTAAGATAACCTAGTTGCTCTTTTAATCAGAGACTTGTTGAGCACACTCAAGTTCACACTTTTACACAAGTATGTTTGAGCTTGTGGTGGGTCTTACTCAACTAGTTTCATAAAATCGGGATGCTTGGAAACTTGATTATTATGAAAACTAGAGGCAATGGCTACGCCAAACATATATGATATGTTTAGGCAATGTGTTGTCACCTGGCTGATCTAGGAGTTGTATAGAGATACAATTGGTAAGCTCAGTTACCTACCTAATCCACCTATCATAGTTTGTTGAGCACACTCAAGGTCATGATTAGAATGGATGAAGATCCTAGCCCACTAAGAGAATCCTTATAGAGATCTCTTGAGGTGATATGGAGGGTTATTATCTTGAAAAAAATAGTGGGAGCAATCAATTTAAGATTTACTATCTCATCTTATTTGATCATAGTACATGATTAATCATAAACATTCTTTAAATGTCTAGGTTGCTAGAATGCGAACACATATTACTTTGCACGACATACTTGATGTCATCATGAAATTTGGCCAAAATGTTTAGACTGGTGTATCAAGTTGAGAAACGTTCTCAAATATCTATTAAGAATAGATGTCATTAAGGAGCATATCCTAGCCTTCTTGACAAGGTCAACGAATGGGAAACTTGTAGAAGTTTCACCTTTGACCATGTATATGATTGAAGTAAATCAGTCTACTATTGATCCATCATCATGGGTATTAGATACTAAATGCGGGTCACACTTATGCAATTGCATGAAAATGCTAGAAACAAGTAGAAGATTAACGAAGGAAAAGGTGGTCCTAAGAGTAGGAAATGGAGCAAAGGTTGCTGCATCGACTGTGGGGATAGTTACCATACCTTTACCATCTGGGTTGGTCCTGGAATTAAGAGACTTCTACTATGTTCCTTCCATATCTCAAAATATCATATTTGTGTCATACTTGGCATTATATGATGATATTGAATTTTGCATTAAGGGTAATTGTTGTTCTTTTCTGAAGGGAGAGATGTATTATGATGCAGGGACACATTCGAACGGTCTTTATATTCTTGAACCTAAGAAACCTATACTCAATGTAAAGGTCAAGAAAGTAAAGAAAGATGATCCAAAACTATCCTACATCTAGTACTGTAGGCTTGGACACATCAATGAGACTCGCTTAACCAAGTTACACAAACAAGGTTATATCGATCCATTTAATTATGAATCTTATGGAACATGTGAGTGTTGTCTCCTTGGTAACATGACCAAGTCACCTTTCACCAAGGAGGGTGAACGATCTGGGGTGTTACTAGGACTTGTACATTCAGACGTATGTGGTCCTATTAATACTAGTGCTAGAGGAGGATACTCCTACCTCATCACCTTCACAGATGACCATTCTTGCTATGGTTATGTATATTTGATGAAATATAAATCTGAATCCTTCGACAAGTTTAAAGAATATAGAGCGGTGGTTGAGAAACAAACTAGGAAAAGTATTCTCACTCTTAGATCTGATCAAGGAAGAGAATATCTTAGCCAAGAGTTTCAGGATTATCTAAAAGAAAATGAGATTCTCGTACAATGGACTCCTCCAGGGACTCCAAAGCACAATGGGGTGTTTGAGAAAAGGAATAGAAAATTATTGGACATGATTCGATCCAAGATGAGTCATGTAGATCTTCTTATATCTTTTTAAGGATACGCCCTAGAAACTGCTGCTCGCATATTGAACCAGGTTCCTACCAAATTAGTTAATAAGACACCATATGAGATATGGAGTGAGAAAAGGCTCAATTTGTCTTATGCTAGGATTTGGGGTTGTACTACTTATGTGAAGCGTACAATGTCAAGTAAGCTAGAAGCAAGATTAGACAAAGGTAAATTTATGGGATATCCTAAAGAAACACACAGATATTATTTCTATAATCTTATTTAGCAAAAGGTGTTTGTCTCAAGGCATACCACTTTCCTTGAGAAATAGTTCTTAAATGAAAGGGCTAGTGGAAGTAAAGTTATACTCGAAGAAGTTCAAGGTCCATAAATTGACATTCCATTGGAACTTGAGCTTAAAATTGTGACATCTGATGTACAACCACAATATCAAGAGGCACAACCACTCAAAAGGTCTAGTAGAATATATCAGGCTCCAAAGAAATATGGATTTCTCTTGGAAAGGGATGCATTACCCATAAATGATGAGCCTACAACCTATGAAGAGGCGATGTTGGACATCGATTCTGAGAAATGCCTAGAAACCATGAAATTTGAAATGGATGCCATGGATACCAACCAAGTATGGACTTTAGTGAATCCACCTGAAGGGATAAAACCCATTGGGTACAAATGGGTGGTCTTTAAGACAAAGACCGATGTAGATGGCAAGGTGCAAACCTTTTAAACTAGACTAGTAGAAAAAGGCTACAAACAAAGACAAGGTATTGACTTTGAAGAAACCTTTTCACCAATTACTATGCTATCCATTAGGATTTTGTTTGCAATTGCTACATACCATGATTATGAAATATAGCAAATGGATGTTAAAACTGCATTCCTTAATGAAAACTTATAAGAAGAAGTGTACATGACACAACTTGAAGGCTTTATATCCAATACTAATGCTAATAAGGTGTGCAAGCTTCAAAAGTCCATTTATGGACTTAAGTAAGCTTCTCGGAGTTGGAACATCTGTTTTAATGAAGCTATAAAAAAAGGGGGTTTTTGACTTCATCAAAAATGGAAATGAACCATGTGTCTAAAAAGGGTTAGTGAGAGTGCCATAATTTTCTAGTGCTTATATGTTGATGACATATTACTCATAGGAAATGATATACTGCTGCTGCAATCTACAAATATTTGGTTGTCCAAACAATTCTCCATGAAAGATTTGGGAGAAGCAACTTACATTCTAGGAATAAAGATCTATAGAGATAAATCTAAACGGTTGTTAGGTCTTTTCGAATCCACATACATAGACAAGGTGCTAACAAGGTTTAGCATGATGGAATCTAAGAAAGGACACTTGCCTATGTCGCAAGGCATCTATCTCTTCAAGAACATGTGTCTAAAGAATAAAAAAGAGATAAATCACATGGATAAGATCCCATATGCTTCAGCAATAGGATCCATCATGTATGCGATGCTTTGCACTAGACCAGATGTATCTTATCCTCTAAGTGTCACAAGTAGATACCAAGCTAATCCTAGTGAAAGTCAATGGATAGCTGTGAAAAACATCCTAAAGTACTTACGAAGAACTAAGGATGTATTTCTGGTTTATGGAGGAGGTGAACTCCAAGTTAGGGGTTATACAGATGCAAGCTTTCAAACTGACAATGATGGTAGCAAGTCGCATAGTGGATATGTGTTCACACTCAATGGAGATACAGTGAGTTTGAAGAGTTCCAAATAAAAGACGACTATATATTTTACAAAAAAGGCCTAATACATCTCTATGTCTGAGGCAACAAAAGAGACAGTTTGGATTAAGAAGTTCATTACTGAACTAGATGTGGTTCCTAGCATTGTTGGTCCAATACCTTTGTATTGTGATAACAATGGATCCATTGCAGAAGCAAAGGAACCAAGGTCTCATAAAAAATCCAAACATGTGTTGTGACATTACCATGTAATCAAGGAGATCATTGGAAGAAAAGACATTTGCATAGAGCGTATATCCACTGAGGATAATATTGCTGATCCTCTCACTAAAGCACCATCCTAGCGGAAGCATAATCGTTATGTTGAGAACATTGGTATTAAATATATAAGCGATTGGCTTTAGTGCTAGGGGGATATTGTTAGTATAAGCCCTACAAGCCAATCTGTGGTTGTATAGGAATTGCAATTTTGAGATATTCATGTATAACATTTTGTTATTCATAATAACATTAATGTAGTTCTTTATCCATAAGTTTGTGATTCAATTACTTTTTGTACTGATGTAGATAAAGCCCATGGAACTATATATGCCTTGTAAAGGAATTGTATTGGGATACAATTATGAGATCCTTTTGCATTAAAGCATTGTTCTTAAAAGTTCCTAATCATTGTATTATTGAGATAGGCCATCAATAATGCTCAAAGATTGGCATATGTAATGTTCCTTACTTGTGAAGTAAGCAATTGTTTTCAAAGGTTGAAGTATAGAGATACTTGAAACTAGCTTGTGGGTGCTTGCAACAGGAGAATGAGTTCACCAAACATGACCTTCCATGAGAAGTGCATATGGTACCTCACTCAATTCTCTATGCAATACTTCTCATGTGTCAGTTGTGTAACTACTCCTTAGACTTGAGACACTAGGTTGTTTTGTATGTGGAGTACTATGTTTTGATCTCATCCTTATGGGTGCCTAACCAAGGATGCCAAAACAAGATGTTTTTTGGTATAGTATGAAGCATATGAAGGCGAATGAGTTGTCAAGATAGGGATCATCACCCTAAGTGATTCAAGGTGAAATATCTCTTTAGTTCTTGGTTGAAATTACCTTAATCAAATCGTTGGCCAAGGTGATTAGAGATTAGGAAATGACCTTCATAAGTCTCCATAAAGCTAATGATCTAACTACAGGAATAAATATGGAGGTCAATAAGAGTAGGTGCTACTAGATGCCAATAATGGTCTATGGAATTGGATTAGTTAGTTTAGAATTGAATATGATTCACTTAAAGTAATTAATTAATAATATTATAATTCAATTCCATTGCCAACATGTTAGAAACCTAATGGGTCACACACATAGGTTGCAATTTGGATTAAATTGAGAGTGTGAGGATTTAAGTTATACTTAAATCGAATTCTTCGATTTAACTGCTAAGGACCTAATTAAAAGAGTTTAATTAGGTATTGGTTAAATATTATAATTGTTATAATATTAAGGACTTATTTTGAATTTTGATAAGTTAAACTAGTATAAATATTACATTATATCCCTCTTTCTTTTTGAAGGTGGGGAAGGAAAAAAAAACAAAATAAAAAAAATTTCTTTTTCTCTCTTGAGTGCCGCCACTCTTGAGAAGTTCAATTTTATTTTGAGAACTTCTCGTTTGATCATTTGCTGGAAATCAAAAAAGAAAAGAGGACAAATCGTTGTCCACTTGCTAGCACAAGCCCATGACATAAAGCTCTCTCTTTGGGAAAGATCCATTACAATCGTGTGTGCATCATTGGAGGCCAAGCGATTGAGTGGCTGAGATTCTTTCACACAAAAGATGTTCACGTTTTGTCACCAAAAAGAGTCCATTTGATTACGATATCACTTGGAAAGGTAAATTTTTTTTTTTATTTTAATGGTACTTAACTTTGCATTAAACAACCAAGGTGATCCAAAGATAGGAGGTATGTTTTTCTTTTATTTCAATTTTTGTTATTCCGCTACATTGATGCTATAATCATGCCATTCTTAGCACAATTCTCTTAGAGTGAGTCTCACACTCTAAGTAATCAAGAAGAATAGAAATAAAGAAGCACCAATGATTACTAACCTAATCTGAATGGTACAAAGTGAAGTGCTTAATTCTATTACAAGGATTAGAGCGAAGTGCAGAAAGTATGGAGAGAGCTTTTGCTATTTTTGAGCTCTTTTTGATCTTAGAAGGCTTCAAAACTAATTCATAGCCGTTAGGAGTGCCTTATATACTTGGAAAATCAACTTTCATGGGTGTTAGATAGATTCAAACTGTTGGAAACTATTTAGAGACATTTCTAGCCGTTAATCTATATTCTAGCATTGAAATTCAAATTTTCAGATAGAATGCTCTCAATTGACTAATATGCTTCTTAGTTGATTAAGTTGTTTGTGTCTTTTAATCCCAACTTCTGGCAATAAACTCTTAGTTAACTAACAATATCTCTTGGTCGACTAAATGTTCTTTGTCTTACAATCTACTTGAACCTATCAATTTCACTTTTGAATTTTATCCTACTAACTCCCTTGATTATCCAACTAAGAAGCTTCTATTTTATTGCTTAATTGTAGCTCCTTATTCTTATAAGTTTTAATATTTAATTTTGAATAATTAATTTATTGTTTAACATTCATTTTTGTCTTGCACACTCAAGTAGAAAAGTTAGACACAAATAAATAGAAATATTTTATTATCATCAAAAACTAATGGAGACAACAATCTCCCTTTTTTTATGATGACAAAACATTTCTTGATTAACAGCACAGTGTTTATTAGTTCTTTTTGTACTGCACAAGATTAGTAATCTCTCCCCTTGAGTGTGTGCTTCCCCTTAATGTATGCATGATCTTTTCAAGTTATTTTATTATCCAAATCAATAAGCTTTTCTTTATCTCTTAAGAAAAATATGCATAGATTCAGACATTTTAACAGAGTGCTTTTATACAAGCTTACAGAATAATTAGTAATGGATGACAGAATATTATTAGTATTGCAAATAACTATCATCAGCATTATTGTCAACAAACCACATCCATTCCAAAATCAACAGTCATTAACAATCCTTAAACACAAAAGCATAACAAAAATAAGTTCTGAGCATTCAGATATCATTAACAATCCATCAGCAGTTAAAGTAAAATATTATCATAAGCATAAATAGCCTAGCATTATCAAAATTAAGTTCCTAAATTCAACTTTGACAAATATTTTGACCATGGTTCAGTCAGAACTGGGTGAATTGATAAAAATAAACATTGTAGCCCTTCTTTTTATAATTCTATTGGTCTAAGAATCACCTCATTTAGAGATGTTTAGAGAGAGATATGGTCAAAATACTAAAACATATACAAATGAAGCCATCGCCATACTTGCACGGATTTTCATCAAATGAGCCTTTTTCATCAATTTCCTACAAAAGCCATTAGAGAAATTAGCAATAACTACTATTAAAGAAATTTAAAACAAAACAACATAAAATTTAACTAAAATAACTTAAAATAATCACTTAATAAGTAATCAAACTTAAACTAGAAAAACACCTAAAATGCTAAAATTTGAACCTAAAATCTCAAAGATCTAGCTACTTAAGCCCCCAAAATGCATCAAAATAACTCTATATAATAGAGTTATCACTTCTATCCTAATTTATCTTCCCTAAATTCCTTCTACTTTCTCTCCCTAAGGTTGCTTCACCATAACCTCTCTCCCCCTTTTTGTCATTATCAAAAAAAATTGAATACCAAGGTGTAGACTTAAGATGAGTCTAAAGTAGTTGATTCATTTGTTCCATAATGCAGATTGAGGGGTTTTGGAGAAGACATAGGAGAGGCATTTTGTGATAAGGATTTAGCAGGGGATGTGTCTGAAACTTGTGTTGGATCCTAAGTGGAAGTTTTAGCTGAGGGTTTGGCTTTGCCAGCCAATCTAAAGGACTTTATCCTCTTGATGAACTTGTTCGTGGTGGCCATGGTTTTTTTACCTTTACCAGTTGGTTGGGATTTAGCTTTGGTGGATGCAGCCACTTGTCCTTGTTGTTTATCAGCAGGTTCACTTTCGTTGGAAGTGTGAACTGATTCAGGGGAATCCCTTACTGATGCTGACTTCTAAGCTTTTTTCTATGCTATTTCTCTTTCTGCTTGTTCTTCTCTAACCATCTGATGGAAGACATCCATGATTAAAATTCCTTCAGAGTTGGTAGGAGATGGTTTCTCTGCTTGCGATTCAATATTTGGTGGAGGAGTTATCATTAAAGGATCCAATTTTGTCAATCCCTTCATTAGATTCTTTTTCATTTCAAGTTTAGGGGTGGGTGATTTTTTCACAAGACTAGATTTTGGTGCATCACCTTCAGCTTGGAAATCAGAATTTTCACTAGCTTGTCTTGCTGGACCTAGAATTAGTGCTGTAAGATTATGTTCAGGTGTAGGACCAGAAGGTGATTTCCTTTTATCTTTCATCAAATTTCCCAACTCTTGCAGATTTTTTTCAATTTTCTCAATTCTTATAGAATGGTCAGTGAGTTTCCCATCAATTCTCACCAGTATGTTCAAAATCATTTCATTTGAAATATGTGAGGGAGTTGTCTTTGTCTAAACAAGGCTAGCTTGCTGATCCCTTTGAGTATCCTTGGAAAACTTGACAAACTTTTCTCCATACAAATTATACCTCATCTTTGGCAAGCTTCCCAGATAAATGGCCTGATCTTTGCTCTTCACCTAATCCATCTCATCTCTATTGGCCCAAATTCCCTTTTTCTTCACAAGGGATGTGATCAAATTTCCATAAGCCAAATCTACTTTGTCAACCCAACAAATTCCTTTCATTCTTTCTATCATGAATCTTCCTAATTTGAGAGGAGTCCCATCAAAAGCATGCTCCATAAGCCATATATCTTGAAGGCTTACATAGCTAAAGCTAACACTTCTTCCATGGATTGATGCAGCTACAAACTAGTGTAGGATCCTAATTTGTGGACTTTTAATAAGGCTTGCATAGCTTCTAGAAAAGTATCTGTCCTTTTTCCCTGTGATTATTTCCCATAGAGATGAGGGATCATAATCCTCAAGAATCTCATACTCTCCTTCATTGCGCTCTATATGGAGCAGATTTCCCAAATCAGTAGCTGTGAGCACAAATTTTTTTCCATTTAGAAAAACATTCAAACCATCTTCCACAAATCTTCAGGGTCATCAAGTTCAATCTCATCTAGTGCAATACTAGCATAGAATTCCTTTACAAGGCTAGCACTATAGGTTCTGTTCTTAAACACACTCAATTTCTTCAATTTTATTTCTTCAAAATAATCCAATAAACCCTTCTTAATTTCTAAAATTTCATTAAAGCTATCCCAATCAATGTATTTCCTATAAGAGATAGGAGCATTTTCAATTTTTTAAATCTATCCTCATGAATCTTATTTTTGAATTTCGAGGATAGAGGGTTGCCTATTGTAGAGAATTTTTCCTTTTCCTTCTCTTTCTCTGATATCTATTCTTTTTTTTTCTGTTTCTTCTCCGTTTTCTTAGTCACCAAAGCAGACTCATGTTTTTTCTTCTATTTTTGAATTTTAGATGATGGACTTTCTTTCATGGGCCATTTGCCCTTATTCTTCTCCAAGATATCTTGAAGTAGAGAGGATTTAGCCATCGAATTTGTTCAATTCAAATTTAAGGTTTTGAGAGTTTAAGGAGAAGAGGTTTTGGTTTTAAAGGATCGATTTCAGATGAGAGAGAATGACGAAAGAATAAGTTGAGAGAGATTATTGTAACGACCTTTTCCCTCGATTGCTACCGGCATTTGAGACTTGCATGTGGACT
>NW_018397273.1:2970733-2970929 GCF_002168275.2 Theobroma umbraticum
ATTTGAAGATTTAGAAACATAAGAGTATATACAAACAATTTAGTCAAAAGGAAGGTTTGTGCCTTATATTCAAATAAATAAATTTATGCTAAATAATTATTTACATCAAATATCAACCCAAGTCATGGAAAGATTCCTACCGTCAAAATCACTTAACATCGGGTTTAAAGTAATTAAATGTCATCATGCATGCTCC
>NW_018397273.1:2970944-2971063 GCF_002168275.2 Theobroma umbraticum
TTACAAAGCTTACGCGCAATTTCATAATTCATCTCATACACAGAGAATTAAATCAAATTTCATCGTATAAGCAAGGGAGCAGTAGAAAAACTATTATTTTTCATCATGCAAAAATTACT
>NW_018397273.1:2971163-2973404 GCF_002168275.2 Theobroma umbraticum
CCAACAAATTCCTTTCATTCTTTCTATCATGAATCTTCCTAATTTGAGAGGAGTGCCATTAAAAGCATGCTCCATAAGCCACATATCTTGAAGGCTTACATAGCTAAAGCTACCATTTCTTCCATTGATAGATGCAGCTACAAAATAGTGCAGGATCCTAATTTGTGGACTTTTAATAAGGCTTGCATAGCTTCTAGAAGAGTATCTGTCCTTTTTCCCTGTGATTATTTCCCATAGAGATGAGGGATCATAATCCTCAAGAATCTCATACTCTCCCTCATTGCACTCTATATGGAGCAGATTTCCAATATCAGTAGTTGTGAGCACAAATTCTTTTCCATTTAGAAAAACATTCAGACTATCTTCCGCAAAATCTTGAGGGTCATCAAGTTCATTCTCATCTAGTGCAATACGAGCATAGAATTCCTTTACAAGGCTAGCACTATAGGTTCTCTTATTAAACACACTCAATTTCTTCAATTTTATTTTTTCAAAATAATCCAATAAACGCTTCTTAATTTCTAAAATTTCATTAAAGCTATCCCAGTCAATGTATTTTCTACAAGAGATAGGAGCATTTTCAATTTTCCAAATCTATCCTCATTAACCTTATTTTTGAATTTCGAGGATAGAGGGTTGCCTTTTGTAGAGAAATTTCCCTTTTCTTTCTTTTTCTTTAATTTCTATTCTTTTTTTTTCTATTTCTTCTCAATTTTCTTAGTCACCAAAGCAGACTCATGTTTTTTCTTCTATTTTTGAATTTTAGACGATGGACTTTCTTTCATGTGCCATTTACCCTTATTCGTCTCCAAGATATCTTGAAGTAGATAGGATTTAGCCATTGATTTTGTTCATTTCAAATTTAAGGTTTTGAGAGTTTAAAGAGAAGAGGTTTCGATTTTAAGAGATCGATTTCAGATGAGAGAGAACGAGGAGAGAATGAGTTGAGAGAGGTTATTGTAACGACCTCTTCCCTCGAATGCTACCGGCATTTGAGACTTGCGTGTGGACTCGCCAAATCCCAAACAATTAAATCTCTAAATCAACATCAAACATTAACACTATAAATCATTCAAACCAAATAATCACATTAATTAAAACATAACCATTTGTTACAAACATCTAGATTTGATCACTTTATACAACTCATTATAATATATAAACATTATTACATGACCTTAAACTTTAGTCATCACATTTTCAGTGACTATTGATTCTTACAAACTACACTATATGATACATAAACCGACCTCTAGGCAGTGGAGCAACTCTAAGTGGAAGTCTAGAGATGCCATTACCTAGATTGTAGCCAACTTCATGATGTTGAACAAAATCTTAAAATTGATTACTTATCTGGAAAAGAAAATAAAGTGGGGTGAGTCTCACAGACTCAGTGATCATCGACCGCGTGAATAGGGTGTAGACTGAAAACAAGCTAAAGGTAGAAGATTTGAAGATTTAGAAACATAAGAGTATATACAAAAAATTTAGTCAAAAGGAAGATTTGTGCCTTATATGCAAATAAATAAATTTATGCTAAATAATCATTTAAATCAAATATCAACCCAAGTCATGGAAAGATTCCTACCATCAAAATCACTTAACATCGGGTTTAAAGTAATTAAATGTCATCATACATGCTCCTGTAAAATCCAACATTTATAAAGCTTACGTGCAATTTCATAATTCATCTCATACATAGAGAATTAAATCGAATTTCATCATACAAGCAAGGGAGCAGTAGAAAAACTATTATTTTTTATCATGCAAAAATTACTTAGATGAAAAACCCAAATAGATATCACTTTCGAGTAGGTACAAAATAACAACACGTGGACCTGTTTCTACGTCATAGCATCCGGGAGCTCCGCTCCACCGGATCCCCACATGCCATGGCTATCTCAACGATGTTGACGACATCGGAGAAAAATCAAGCGGTCGCAACCGTATATAATCATTTGTGACCTAGCCACGTAAAATCACAAACCTTGGCCCCAGCCATTTCTAACAGCCCTTCAGCTACCCAAAAGTTCTCTAGCTAAAGCTCACTTGTGCACAAGGGTCACAATTAACCAAAGTGATAATCGGCCTACTCTCAAATCTCCGGTTCAATAAAACCATTTTTTTAAAAAAAAAATCAAATCAAGTTTTCAAAAGATCGTTTCAGGCCATTTTCAAAATACCGATCATGGTAATACTCAAAAACCTCTTTTTGTATCACCTTGCCATGTAAACCTTTTT
>NW_018397273.1:2973739-2973915 GCF_002168275.2 Theobroma umbraticum
AAATACATATATACCTACATACCAATTTATAGGATATTTTGAAATGGACACCCCTTACTCACCTTAAAATAGTGGAACACTAATTTGCTACCAATTCAAGTGCACAATTCCTGATTTTTGCTAGAATTTTCCAAACTCCAAAGCACCAGCTCTCACACCTAAAATTTTCCTTTGCT
>NW_018397273.1:2974015-2981479 GCF_002168275.2 Theobroma umbraticum
CTTAGATTAAGCATATAACCTACTATTTTTAACTAATCTCACCGATAAATAAAATATTAATATTTTAATATTATTTTATTTAAAAATATTCTTTCTGCCTCTCATCGTTTTCTAACACTCAGACTTACCTCAAATACCCTTTATTATCCTTAATAGAGTCTCATCAATCATTAAATGAGGTTACGGGGTGTTACAGTTATTCTTCTTTACAACCATCAAACTTCCCCTTTTTAAATGTGATCAGTTACCTTTTTTTTCAAAATTCAAAGGTTTACTTCTCGTTTCATTTTCTAGTTAAGGGGTTTTTTCTTTTTTTTTTCTTCACTCGATAAACTACTTCTATTTTCTGTAAATTTTATTATTTTTATTTTAGCTTCTTAATTGACCAAGTTTTACCTTAGTCTAACTAGGTCTTTCACTAAAAGGGACAAAATTCTTTTGGTTGGTGAAGTGATGCTCTTAATCAACTAAGCGTACACTATCTTATAAGAGAAATGCTTAGAAATTTACTTGAAGCTCTTAAATACTAGCCATTCCTAGATTTCTCATAATTTTCCAAAATCTTTTCTCAGTTAAGGGTTTGGTAAATATTTCAGCCAATTGATGCAAGGTGTTGACCAACACAATCTTAATGTCTCCTTTAAGCACATGATCCCTAACAAAATGATGTCTAATCTTAATGTGCTTTGTTCTTGAGTGCTAAACTAGATTTTTTGAGATATTGATTGCACTTGTGTTATCACAAAATATTGGTACATTATACATGGTCACTTCAAAATCTTTTAATTGTTGTTTAATCCATAGAATCTGAGCACATCAATTACCTAAGGAAATATATTTAGCTTCAGCTATGGAGAGTGCAACAGAATTTTGTTTCTTACTTGATTAGTACACAAGCATATCTCATAGAAACTAACATGTACGACTAGTACTCTTTTTATCTATTTTGCTTCTGGCAAAATCTATATCTAAATATCCAATGAGATTGAAGGATGTTCCTCTAGGATACCATAATCCTAAATTTTATGTGTCAAAAAGGTACCTAAAGATTATTTTTACTGTAGTTAAGTGTAACTCTTTAGGTTGAGATTGAAACCGTACACATAAGCATACACTAAATTGAATATCAGGTTTGCTAGGAGTTTCTATAAAGTAAAGATCCAATCATACCTCTATAAAGCTTTTGATCAATACTTTTTCCTTTTTCATCTTTATCAAGCTTGATAGAGGGACTCATTGGTGTGTTGATTGATTTCAGCTTCAACATATCAAACCTTTTCAACATGTCTTGAATATATCTTTCTTGATTGATAAAGATGCCATCTTTGCATTGTTTGATTTGAAGGCTAAGAAAGAATTTCAGTGCACCCATCATGCTTATCTCAAATTCACCTTGCATTTCTTCAGCAAAGCTCTTACATAAAGCCTCATTAGTAGGACCAAATACAATATCATCCACATAAATTTGAACTATAATTAAATCCTTCAAGCATTTCTTAATAAATAATGTTGTATCAATACTTCCTCTAATATACCCTTTTTCAACTAAAAACTTTGAGAGTCTTCCATACCAAGCTCTTGGAGCTTGTTTTAATCCATATAAAGCCTTATGTAGTTTGAAAATATAATCAGGTTTTTCAAAGTCATCAAATCCAAGGGGTTATTTGACATAGACTTCTTTTTGAATAAGTCCATTTAAAAATGCACTTTTCACATCCATTTAAAATAATTTGAAGTTCATGAAACATACAAATGCAAGCAATAATCTTTTGGCCTCTATCCTAGCAACAGGAGAAAATGTTTCATCATAGTCAATGCATTCTTCTTGGTTATATCCTTGAGCCACTAGCCTAGGTTTGTTTCTAATAACATTACCTTTCTCATCCACCTTATTTTTGAACACCCATTTTGTTCCAACAATTAAGTGATTTAATGCCCTAGAAACCAATGTCCATACTTAGTTTCTTTCAAATTGTTCAAGTTCTTCTTACATGGTCAATATTCAGGTTTTTTCTTTTTTTACCTCTTCAAAGCTTTTAGGCTCAATTTGTGAGATAAAAGCTAAAAATTCACATGTTTCCCTAATTCCTTTTCTAGTTTCGACTCCTTGTGAAAGATCACCAATGATCTACCCTTGTGGATGATCTTTGATATTCTCTCAACTTTTTGGAATATCAATGTGTTGACTTTCAGTTCTTTTCGGAGTTTCTAAGAGTGGAGGTTCTGCTTTTTTTTCAAAGGAGTTTTTTCATTGTTTTCTTATTTTCTAGGCTCATTTCCTCCATTTGTCTATCAAAGTCCTCTGCATCATTTTCATCAACAAGAACTTTCTTTTGCAAGGCATTAGATTCATCAAAAACTACATGGATGGACTCTTCAATTGTTATAGTTCTTTTGTTGAAAACTCTATAAGCTTTTAATTTCAATGCATATCCTAAAAATATTGCCTTATCACTGTTAGCATCAAACTTTCCAAGAGAATGTTTTCCATTGTTCAATACAAAGCATTTACAGCCAAAACTCCTCAAGTGAGAAATATTTGGTTTTATATCGTTGTACAGTTTATATGGAGTTTTTGATATCATGGCCTTTATTGATACTCTATTAAGAATGTAAGCTGCTATGTTGACAGCTTCTGCCCAAAAGTATTTTGGTAGATTGTTTTCATAAAGCATAGTTTGAGCCATTTCTTTTAAGGTTCAAATTTTCCTTTCTACTACCCCTTTTTGTTAAGGTGTTCTAGGTGCAGAGAAATTATGATCTAACCATTTTTCATTACAAAAGTTTTCAAACTCATCTCCTTCAAACTCGCATCCATGATCACTTCTAATGTTAACTATAACAAGTCCTTTTTCATTTTGAACCCTCTTACAATGATTTACAAATGTAGGTAGAATGTCATTTTTATGAGCAAGGAATTAGACCCAAGAATACCTAGAGTAGTCATCAACTACCACAAAGCTATATGATTTGCCTCCTAAGCTGGTTGTGTTAATTGGACCAAATAGATCAATATGTAATAGTTCAAGAGGTCTAGAGGTTGAAACAATATTCTTGGTTTTGAAGGATGTTTTAACTTGTTTACCTAATTGGCAAGCATCACAAATCTGATCTTTCTCAAATTTAAGTTTAGGCAATCCAATAACTAGATTTTTTCTCATCAATTTTAAGATGGTATGTGTGCTCACATATCCAAGTCTCCTATGCCATAACCAGTTATCATTTCCACCATTTACCATGAGACATATTTCACAATTAAGCTCAAGATCTTCAAGAAATATAACATACATATTCTTGATTCTTTTTCCTACGAATAAAATTTTTTCGGTACTAATGTCTTTCACTTCACATTTGTATGAATCAAAACATACCTTAAAGCCTTTATCACATAATTGACTGATACTTAATAAATTGTGTTTTAAACCTTTAACAAGCAACACATGACTAATTTGAGCTTGAGAATTCTTACCCATTGTTCATATACCATGAATTCTACCTTTTGAGTCATCTCCAAACGATACAGTACCTCTCTTTTTCTTGTCTAAACAACATTTCATTTCCAATAATGTGTCTTGAGCAGCCACTGTCTATGTACCATGGTTGCTTCTCCTTCAGTTGAGCTCTTATACATATGTCTTCTCAATTAGGCTCAACTTGCAAGATAAATTTTTAGTGTTTCTTAATAGGTACCCATACCTTGATGGATTCTTAAAGGTTAGCTGCTACATAAAATCCTTTTGGAACCCAAATCCCTTTTGTTTTCTATGTGTTTCTTTTTCTATAACAATTATAAGATAGATGACCAAGTTTATCACAAATATAACATCTAGAAGAGACATTATCAGAATTTTTCTTAAAGTATGTCTTCTTGGTGTTTTTTTCCTCATACTCTTAAGAGCAATATTTTCATCAATAGTTTTTTGCAAAGCTTTAGTTTTATTTTCCAATTCTAATTTCAGAATTTCATAATCTATTTTTGAATGTTCAAGTTCAGTTTGAAGAAAATTTTTTTGTTCAAAAATAGAGCAGAAATAATGTTTTATCTTTTCTAAATCATTCTCAAGAGATGAAGTTTTTCTTTTCAAAGTCTTATATTTTGATGCTAGTTTTTCAAACTTATCATAAAGACATTCATATTCTTCTTGAAGTTCATCATTAGAAATATCACAAGGAGCATAACATACCTCAGATTCATCATCTCTTGCCATGAGACATAAATTTGCTCTTTCTTCCATTTTCTCTTCTTCAACATTTGAGCTTGAAACATCACTGTCAGACTAGGTTGCAGCCACCATTGCCTTCTTTGATTTTTTGTTTTCCTTGGGAGTTTTTCTTTCAACAAGGGGCATTCTGAGTTGAAGTGTCCAAGCTTTTTGCATTCAAAGCATATAACCTCTTTTTTCTTGTTGGACTCATTTTTTTTTCTGGTTCTCCATGAAAAACCTTGATCTCTTCTGTACCCTTTCTTAGCCAATCTCCTATCTCTTTGTCCCATAAGTTTTCTAAATCTTTTTACTACCATAGCCAATTCTTCATCATCATCACAGGATAAATTGTATAATTTTTCTTCAAGAATGCTTGCTTTTAAAGCAATGCTTTTCTTCTTTTCTTTTGCTGGCCTCTTGTCTTCTTCTTCCTCTTCTTTAAGCTCCAGCTCATGAGTGAAAAAGACCAACAAATTTTATCAAGAGTGATGACATTTAAATCCTTGGCATCACGAATAGCAATCACTTTTGGTTTTCAATTTTTAGGAAGGTTTCTAAGAAGTCTTTTGACAATCTCATGTTCAGGAATTGGTTTGTCTAGCTAATTGAGTTTATTGGTGATGTTAGTAAACCTATCAAGCATACTAGTGATATCTTCACCAGGTTCCATCTTAAACATCTCATAATTATGAGTTAGGAAAATTATCTTGGACTCCTTAACTTAAGAAGTCTTTTCATGGATAATCCTAAGTTTGTCCCACATTTGTTTAGTTGTGGTACAGCTGACTCTTTGTTAAACTTAGTGGGAGTTAAGGCACAATTTAGAGTATTTATTGCCTTGAAGTTTGTCTGAACCTTTTTTGTTTCAGCTTCAGTCCATTCAGCCCTTGACTTAGGAATCATTTCATTTGTCACTACATTTATGGTCGAGGGAATAAAGGGTCCATCAGTGATGACATCTTACATTTCATAGTCTTTTGCCCTTATATAGATAGACATTCTAGTGCTCTAATAGGGATAGTTCGATCCATGAAACAGAGGTAGTCTATTTGTGGATTGTCCTTCAACAACTATAGATTTTTGAAGAGCCATTTGAATCTCCTTTAGGATGTTAAGCCTTAAGAATGAGAGTTAGGCTCTAATACCACTTGCTGATCCCAAATAAATATGCTAGAGAGGGGTGAATCGAACTTTTTGGCTCTCACTTAGATTGACTTCTAATTGGGAGCAAGTTAAAGATCAATGATGAGTTAAATGTAAAATGAAGGAATGATTTAACAAAGAATGAAATGAAAAATAAAACATGGCAGACAATACACAAATATTGATAGTGGTTCGGTCAAAGACCTGCATCCACTACCTTGATTGTTTAACTAAAGATTTTTCAAGCCAAATCACGATAAATGGTGAAATTCTCAAGCTTCCACCTAGCTTTTACAATGGGCTTTCACGGGCTCAGCCACAACCTTTAACAATGCCTTTTCTCAAGATCAACCAAAACCCAAACTAACGTTTCTAGGTTGAGTTAGAACCTATACACTCAATCAAGCTAAACGAAGCTTGATCAATTCCCTTAGAGTGACTCACACACTCTAAGTAATCAAGAAGAATAGAAATAGAGAAGTACCTAGGATCACTAACCTAATCTAAATGGTATAAAGTGAAGTGCTTAATTCTAATATAACGATTGGAGTGAAGTGCAAAAAGTATAGAGAGAGTTTTTGTTATTTTGAGCTCTTTTTGATCTTGGAAGCATTCAAAACTAATTCATAGCCATTAGGAGTGTCTTATATACTTAGAAAATTAACTTTGATAGGTGTTAGATAGATTCAGACTACTGAAAATAGTTGGAGACAATTCTACCCGTTAATTTGTCTTCTAGCATTCAAATTCAAATTTTCAAACAAAATGCTCTCAATTGACTAACATGCTTGTTAGTCGATTAAGTCGTTTCTATCTTTTGATCCAAGCTTCTGGTAGTAAGCTCTTAGTCGACTAACAATGTCTCTTGGTCGACTAAGTGTCCTCTGTCTCACAATCTGCTTAAACCCATCAACTTCATTTTTGATTTTATCCAACTAACTCCCTTGATTATCTGACAAAGAAGCTTCTATTTTATTGCTCAATTGTAGCTCATTATTCTTATAAGTTTTGATATTTACTTTTGAATAATTAATTTATTATTTAACATGTATTTTTGTCCTACACACTCAAGTAGAAAAGTTAAACATAAATAAATGGGAATGTTTTATTATCATCAAAAACTAATGGAGCCAACAACTAGTGCTATGAAGAATGATCACAAGCTTTAGTATCATTTGTTGGCTACGAGATTACTTCCTATGAAGCATTTGAGTGAAGTGACTAGGGATAGAGCTATTTTGTTGTATGCAATTGTTTCCAAAATATCAATCAATGTGGATCAAATGGTATTCAATAGCATTATTCAAGCTGCTCGCTCGCCATGTGATGGATTTTGATTTCCATCCTTAATCACAACTTTGTGCAAGAAAATGGGAGCGAGTTGGGATAAAATCTTGGGATCCGACCTCATGCTCAAATACAAAAATAATCAATAAATTAAAATATAACACAGCAAAAAAATAAAATAATATTTAATCATAAAAATAGTCGAATCCTACAGGATCAATGTTTGTGTTTTTCAAATAACTTTCAAACAAATTATAAACACTCATAGGTTTAAGAGTTACATACCTTGCTCTAGATATCGTAATCAAGGGCTAATTAAATAAAAAAATCTTTGCTTCTCCACCTTTAGGATTTGTCAAATCTTTAGCCACCCAAGTGTTTGGCCTCTAACAGTAATCTACATACTGACTAAAAAAAACATTCTCAAAGGTAGGATTTTACTTGCGCTAGCAAGTTTTGTTTTTAAAACAAAAAGACCAAATTCTTACCGAATCTTATTTTTGTCAGACAAAGAAAACTATTTTTCTTTTCTTATTTTATGAAATGACGGACAAGTGATTGGAGGCTTCAAGTTTTTAGTTTGCTAACATAGCATATTTATATAGCCAAACTAATTTGTAACCCTAAATACAACAGTTGTATTTTAATTTAATTAAGTCTCTATGAACATAATTAATTTCTCAATTTATTTTGCTCTCTTTCAATTTAGTCCAACTTAATTAATTATCCTTATTTAATCCTAATCATGTCAAAAAATGTGTGAGACCCATTAGGCTTCTAACATGTTGGCCATAAATATAAATCATGATCAAATATCAATTTGATAATT
>NW_018397273.1:2981489-3001953 GCF_002168275.2 Theobroma umbraticum
TAAAGATTTTGATAAAGCCTTTCAATGATAAGCCTCTCAACACAATACGGTCTTTTCATCAAATATTCCGAATATGTCATTAAGTATGGCTTGGTGTCTGCTTACGACATTTAATATTAGTTCTCATAATTCATGACTAACCATATGAATTTGGGAAACTAATCTTCGTCAAATTTATCATGCTTTGGCTAAAGACTTTATACAAGTTAATCAAGAATTAAGAACAAGTGAGATACATTCCCTCATATCACCTGGGGTGATGAATCCTCTCTTGACCATTCATTCACCTTCGCATGCTTCATGGCATACCTAAAAACACCCTGTTTAGGCATTTGGTTGCTTCTAAACCCGTAGGGGTGAAATCAAAGTATGTCATTCCCCATACAAGATGACCTGGTGTCTCAAGTCTAAGGACTAGTTTCACGACTATCACATAAGAACATTTTCCATAGATACTTGAGTGAAATACCAAATAGAGTTCTCATAGTGGGTCATGTTCAGTAATCTTGTTCTTTAGCAAGCACTTACATGTTATCCTCAAGTATCCCATATACTTCAATCTATGAGATTGATTGCTTACTTCCCAAGTAAGGAAGCTTAACATGTACTAGTCTTTTAGCATAGTCAATGCACTGTCTTGACAATGCAATGACCAGGAACAATTTTAGGAACATGGCTTTGATGCATAGTGATCTCATAATTATAACAACTTTATAATTCTCTTGCAAGGCCTTTATGTTCCATGAGCTTCATCTAATTAGTACTCAATAACTATTTATTATTGCCCTAACATAAAGAAAAACCTCTATCACATATAATTATGTGATTAAATATGTATTAAATGACAATATATATTCCTTGACCAATCTAATTGGCTCAAGGGAATATACCAACATAAAAATGAAGAAATATTGCATCCTAAAACTCCTTTGGATGCAGGAATTATGAATCGATTTTATGCTCAGGAGTTGTCAGTTGACAAAGGAAGTATTTCATCAGCTCCACGCCATCCACCCCAAAGAAGCCACCTTAGCATTTTTCCATGTCTAAGAAAGTGGAAAGGCTTGAACCTCAAACAGATCATCATGCAGCATGTATATCGTCAATTAAGTAGATGGTACGAGCTTATGTGGAGCATGTTGGCATGGACATGGCCACTTTTCCTACTTTGGCAAATGATCCTACCATGGAAAGCTAGAATGAAGATAACGAGGAAAATGATCTGTAAAGATTGATTGCCAGTCAGGGGAGTATTCTTTTTTCTTAATTTTCATAACATTGGGGATAATATTATTTTTAAGTTTGGTGGATAATTTTCATTTTTTCAGCTTTGTTTTCTTTATGGTTTTAGTTTTTAAGTTAGTTTAATTATCATCTAATTTTATGCATGGTTTACGAACTTGAGCTAGAGTAAATCGTGTCATTTTCTTTTAGTTTACCTATCCAATAATGAGAATCTAGTTATATTCTATCTTGATTCTTTGAAACATGTGATTATTGTTTTGATGTTATGTAAATTCTTATGCTAAGTTTCATTGTGAGGATGAGATTTCTACAATTTGAGCACTATATTTTTTGCTTAGATTCATTGTGCATATCTATAGAACATTTATGTGAGTGTAAAATTTTGAATTATGTATTGAGTTCTAGAATTTGTTTGAATCTCTCTTGAGGCGAAATCCTAGGCTATACATAGTTAAAGAATTGATTTAACTCATCCTTGGACTGATTGAGCCTTTCGAGACACCTTGTTGAATATTTATTCTTAACTTACCATTTTTGAGCTTAATATAACCTGTTTCTTTATTTAAACACTTAATTTTTAACCTAGACCCTCATATTAATATTTTCAATTTTTACATCCCTCATTCCTAAGTGCATAACTCAATTTAAGAAGTATTATGAGCTAAATAATGAAAAATGTAGTAAAGATGAAAAATGATGAAAAGTTCAAAAATATGATTGCATTTATCACTGCTTAATAAAAGAAATAAATTTGGAGTGTGAAATTAAGAAAAAGAAAACAAAAGATTGAAGTGTTGAACACAAGAAAAATTTGATGAAAAAAGGGTATACTAGGTGAAGGAAAATAAAGCTCTAAATAGGTCCTAGAATGACTATGTGCTTAAGGTGATTTAAGCTACATATTATTCCATATCCTACTTTAAACCTAGCCATATATTGCAAGCTCATTAAAGTTTTATTGATTTTTAACTTAGTATTAGTCTACATCAGTGGAGAGAGATAAAAAGCAAACCTACAAAACTTTAATAATAATTTGAATTTTGCATGCATATAAACTTATCCGGATTGTATAATGTTCTAGGTGAAAAAGATTGCACACACCAGAGAATTCCACTTAACGATAAGTTTGCATTTGAATTGAAACATTAACTTGAATAATATTTGTGTTGCTTACAATTGGGAATATGTAGTAACTTTTAAGGATATTAAAAGTGATTAATGAGTTAGGGCAATTGATTTCTAGTTAAGTGTTTTCTTCATATAGATTATTGCATTTTAGTTTTGCTCAAGGACTAGCAAAATCTTATGTTTGTAGGTGTGATATCTCTATTATATAGAGTTATTTAGACACATTTTAGGGGCTTAAGTAGTTAGATCTTTCAGATTTTAGGTTCGAATTTTAGTATTTTAGGTGTTTTTCTCATTTGATTACATTTTGATTAGTTTGATTTAGGTTATTTTAGTGTAATTTTACTATATTTTACTTTAAATTACTTTAAGAATAGTTATTCTTGATTTCTCTTATCACTTTTGTAGGAAATTTGATGATAAAGGTTCAATCGATGAACAGTGGCACAAGTATGGTGATAGTTTTATTCATATATGCTACTGTATTTTGAGGATAAATTAAGCTAAAAACATCTAATTGATATGATTCTTAATCCATTGAAAAGCTAAGAGATAGGGTTACAACTTTAATGTTTACCACTTTTTCCAATTCAAATGAGATTAAGGTGAAAATCAAGTTGGAAGATGCTGGACTGTTGTAGTTCTGCACAAGGCAGCACAAGGAATGACTGCCAAGGTCTTGACTGTTGGTATATGTCCTTGAGCCAATTAGATTGGTCAAGGAATATATATTATCATTTAATGCATATTTAATTGTATAATTTTATGTGATAGAGGTTTTCCTTCATGTTAGTGCAATAATAAAGAGTTATTAAGTACTAATTGGATGATGCCCATGGAACATAAAGGCCTTCCAAGAGAATTATAAAGTTGTTATAATTATGAGATCACTATGCATCAAAGCCATGTTCCTAAAATTATTCCTGGTCATTGTATTGTCAACACAGGGCATTCATAATGCTCAAAGACTAGTACATGTCAAGCCTCCTTACTTGGAAAGTAAGCAATCGATCTCATAGATTCAAGTATATGGGATACTTGAAGATAACATGTAGGTGCCAGTTAAAGAACAAGTTCACTGAACATGATCCACTATGAGAACTCCATTTGGTATTTCACTCAAGTATTCTATAAAATGGTTCTCATTGATAGTCGTGCAACTAGTCCTTAGACTTGAGACACCAAGTCATCTTGTATAGGGAATGACATACTTTGATTTCAACCCTACGGGTTTGGAAGCAACCAAATGCCTAAACAGGGTGTTTTGGGTATACCATGAAGCATGTGAAGGAGAATGAGTGGTCAAGAGAGGATTCATCACCCCAAATGATATGAGGGGATGTATCTCACTTGTTCTCAATTCTTAATTAACTTGTATAAAGTCTTTGGCCAAAGCATGATGAATTTGAGGAAAATAAGTTTCTTAAATTCAAAAGGTTAGTCATGAATTATGAGAACTAATATGGAATGTTGCAAGTAGACACCGAGCCATGCTTAATGACATATCCGGGATTTTTGATGAAAGGATCGTATTACACTGAAAAGCTTATCACTGAAGAGCTTTGTCAAATTCTTTAATTGACTCTCTAGCATTTGGGTAATCATGATGTGTTGCTAGATGCCGCTCATGATCTATAAATATAAATTAATTATCAAATCTCTATTTAATTATAATTTATATTTATTGCCAACATGTTAGAAGCCTAATGGATCATACACATTAAGTGACATGGTTGGAATTAAAAAAAGATAATTTAATTAAGTTGGACTTAATGAAAGAGACCAAAATAAAGTAAAAAATTAATTAAGTTCTTAGAGACTTAATTTAATTAAAATACAACTGTTGTATTTAGGATTGCAAATTAGTTTGGCGATATAAATATGATATATTAGCAAACTAAAAGTAGAAAGCCACCAACCACTTTCCAGCTATTTCATAAAATAAGAAAACAAAACTAGTTTTCTTTGTTTGACAAAAATAAGATTTGGCAAGAATTTTAGTCCTTTTGTTTTAGAAACAAAACTTGCTAACACAAATAAAATCCTACGTTGGATAAGGTCTTATTCTGTCATTGTGTGGATTACTGTTAGAAGCCAAACACTTAGGTGGCTAAAGATTTGACAAATCCTAAAGGTGAAGAAGCAATTATTTTTGGATTTAATTGGTTCTTGATTACGATATTTGGAGAAAGGTATGTAACTCTTAAACCTATGAATGTTTATAATTTATTTGAAAGTTATATGAAAAATACAAACATTGATCTTGTAGGATTCAACTGTTTCTCTGATTAAATATTATTTTTATTTTTTCGCTGTGTTATATTTTAATTGATTGATTATTTTTCATGTTTGAGCATGAGGTCGAATCCCAACATTGACTTGCTCAAGGTTGCAGCACTGAGGAGGCGAAGGCTGTGATGCTGAGACGGCCAAGGCTGTAGTGTTGAGGAGAGCATGGCCACGATGTTGGTTGAAGGTGCATCCCTATAGCACCATCTAAGAGCACCGGGCTGATATGATATAATATAAAAGGGTAGCACCGTGGTGCAAGGAAGATTTCCAAAAATAAACTATTTTGCGGGATTTGGGAAATTAGGAATTTTGGAGGCTATTTAAGGGACTTTTTTCAAAGATTTTAAAGAGACGACGACAAGCAACTATTCTGGAGAAAAAGCCAAGAACAAAGCAATAAAGCAAGAGAAACTGAGAGAGAATCGAGACCACAAAGATTCAACCATCAATTTTTTTCTCTACTTTTGTGTTTCTTTTATTTTCTTTGACTTGGATTAGTGGCTAATTTTCTTTGGATGATGTTTTATTTAAATATGATGAACTAATTTGCTTTTTTAAGATTATAGTGCATTTCAACATGTAATCTGAATATTTGTTTCTCTTTTATTTACTATGAATAGGCATAGTTTTGCTTATTCAAATCTATTCTTAATGTTTTTCATTGTTTGGCCAACAATTAACTGATTTGTTAATCTAATTAAGACTTGGTAGAGAGATTTTGGACTAAGGTTTGAATAGTGCATGTTCATGTTACTTAGGTGATTTGATTCACAATTAGGGTAGACATATGCCAATTGCCATACTTAGCCAAATTAGAACACTAGCTTAATGTACCTTATTTAATTTATTACTATAGATATCTAGTGACCCAATTAAGTTAGGTATTTGTATAAGTATCTTAACAGAAACTTATTGATAACTCTATAATAGAGAGTTATTTGGGCTTAATTTTGATAATAATTTAGCTTAGTTTTTATGGTAATACATAGAAATTAGTAAGTTTTATTTAATTATTTTAAATTAGTTAATTTAGGTGAGTCAATCTAATGCTAGTTAAATTTATCCTTAATTTGGTGTTAATATGGTTAAGATAGGTTGTTATTAATTTATTTATGCTTTTGTAGGTGTTTGATGAAAGAAGAATTTTAGTGGAAGAAGAAGAGCTATTTCAAAGTGCAGACTTACACTGCATATATTTTGGTATTTTGATTATAACTTTTTCTACAAGCTTCAAATGAAGCGATTCTTAGACCATTGGAAAGATAAGAGAAAAAGATAGAACTTTCATGTTCACCATTTAACCCAATTCAATCTAGAAAGTGGTCACAAATCTTATCAAAAATAATGTACTATAATAGTCCTAAAGCAATTACAATTTCTAATTGGGAAAGGCTGCGACTCATATAGTCTGATGAGGAAATCCCAACTGAAATTGACTTTTTTCTTCATGCAACTTGGCTTAACTTCAAAGCCTATAAAAATAACTCTTCAAAGGTGAAAAGAGGGAGAAAAGGGAAGGAAACACTAGATTGAAAGCTGAAAGTTAAGCCGCAAGGTCGTTGAAGCTGAGATGATGTTGAAGGATTCAAGAAGATTTGGAAGATCAAAATTATAATTCTTGAGTTTTATCTTTTTTATTATTCTTTTATTTTCTTAGTTTGTTTTTATTGTTTAAACTTTATTCAATGATGATGCGTGACTTGATAGGGAGCTAAATTGTTAACCAAGATTATAATTAAACTCAATACGTAGCCTGATTTATTTATCTCTCTTTTGCTTATGTTTAATAGATTTAGGTTGTTTATTTTATTCTGTTCTTAATGCTTCTAGTTGCTTAGTCACCAATTAGATTGAATTAGAAATCTAAGTTAAACCTCGACGAAGGAGATTTTGGTAGACCTTAAATAGAATAGTATATGATCGAATGCACTTAGTTGATTATGTGGTTTGATTTGCATATAGGGTAAACATACACCTATAAGCCATACGTAGCCTAAATTAGAGCACAAACTTAATGAATCTTTCTTTAATATAATTTTCATAGATATATAGTAAATTAATTGGGAGAGGTATTTTTATGAGAAACTCAACAAAGACTTGTAAATAATTTAAGACTCTAGGTTAGCAACTTAATCTATTAAACTAAGTTAAGAAAAAGAGACAATAATCATATGAAATATTGAGGGATATTATAATCTTAGGTCTGGTAGTTAAGTGAGTTTTATTTACTATTCAATTTTAGTTTCAATTTATTAGTTTTAATTTTTTTTATTTTAATTGTTTGGATAAAATTAAGGTGTTATAAGTTTAGTAGTTAATAGTAGGAATTAAACAATTTTCTATGGGAACGATACTCTACTTCACTAATATATTACTTGTTAATGATATGTGCACTTGCGTGAGAAATCAACACTTGTGCATAGTTTTAGATTCTAAGTTAGCAAAACCACCCATAAATGTAAATAATAAAAAAGGCTAGTATCAGATGAATTGTTAAATGAATCCATAATTTTAGGTTTTAATCTATTGCCTTTCCTAGTGAATTTTTAGTTTTTATTAATTAGTTTAGCGTTTAATTAAATTTAGTTGCAATTACTTTTCTACAAAATTAAGTTACTTGAATAAGATTAATTTGGCATAATTTTAGTATTTAGTGAAAAATTAAGAGTAGATCCTGGTGGGATAAGATTTTGGATTTACTATTTATATTGCTTATTTAATACGTGTACTTGCGTGTACTAAATTGACAACACAATTTAGCCCGGCAGAATGAGAAAATTGCGTCACAAGTTGAAAGAGTGTAACAGAGTAGGGAAGACAAGACAGAACATTGGGTGCCACGCGACAAAATAGGAGTACCACAGTACTAAAAAAAGAAATAAGAAAAAAATATATAGAACCTTGGGCATCGTGGCACTGACATGATATCTTGAACAGACCAAAATTCGAAAGTTAATTTTAAGTAGGATTTTAAGGTCTATTTACAAACCCTTTCAGAGCACTTGAAAGGAACAATTAAGATAGGTTTTCTCTAAAGAAAAAGAGCCATCAAGCAAGTAAGAAAGTGAGGAAAAACTCTTGAAGATTGAATTTCAAAGACCTAATAAATCTTAGTTTTCTTTTCTTCTTTTGTTCTTCTTATACTTTCCTTGTTTTGTGTTGATGGTTAAACTTTTTTGGATAATGTTTTTAGTAGTTATGAGAAACTAAATTTCTTCTCTAGAATTACGATTGAACCCAACATGTAGTTGGAATTTTTAATACTCTTTTTGCTTATAGTTGATAGCGTTTAAGTTGTTTATTTCAATCTTGTGCTTAATGTGTCTGATTGACTAGCCTCCAATTAGATTGATAGGGTAACCTAAATGAAACTTGAAAGAGTAATTTTAGTGTAAACCTTGGATGAAATAGTATATGTTTAATTTTAATTGCATGAGATGATTGATTTGATTCACGTGTGGGACAAGAATATACTTACATGTTGTATGTAGCCATAATTAAAGTCTAATTTTAATGAGACTTTCTTAATTGTAATTTGCATAGAAATATCATAAGATTGGTTAAGAAAGATATTTTTATAAAAACGTCAGAAGAGACTTTTAAATACCTTAAAACTCTAGGTTAACAACTCAGCTTTCTAATAAGTAAAGAGAGAGTAAAAGAGATTTAATTTAAATAAAGTGTTGAGGAGATATTGTGGTTTTAGACTTTGTTTGATTGATTTTTATGATTTAAATTGTTATTCTTGTTATTAATTTTAGTTCAATAATTTTATATTTGATTGTTTGGATAAAATTAAGTTGTGTTAATTTTAGTACTTACTAACAGTTCCTCGCGCAAATAATACTTTATTTTTTATTATATTACTTGTTAACAATGTGTATACTTACATGGTAAATTCGACAACATTCTCCGAAAAATGTCTTACGCTTCTCAAGGGCATAAGACATTTTATGTAGTCAAAAGATATTTTTCTTATTGACTTGTAAAATATTTTACATTTGAAATAAATGTTTTATTTCTCAAACAAATATAAGTCCTAAAACATTTTTTGAAAAATATTTTATGTTAAAACAAACAGACCCTAAAATCATATTTTTTGTTTTAATGTTCATGAAAGTCAAACTAAGGATGATCGCTCAACTCTATTACTTATTTTTTTCACGGGTGAAAACTTAATACTATACTTTTAATTTGGTTAGAAAATAATCAAAAATCAACAATAAAACAATACCTAGAATACTTTTTTTTTACTTTCCTAATAAAATTATTTTGTACAGTTAACTTTTAACTATTTTAATCAAACTAATAAAATATAATGTTAAAAATTAATAACACCTTTCAAATGTAAATAATCAATTTGATTTATCATCCAAAATAAACTAAATTACATTTGCAAAAGAAGCTGCTAATCGGACTAATAAATAAGTGTACAAGGCTTAGTGTTTTGAAATGAAAGAAGCCGGCCCCAATACAAAAGTAGAGTAATCCAGTGCATTAGCTTTAGATTAAAATGAATGAATGAACTGATCGAAGACACGGATTAACCTTTCGCTTTCCTCGTCTCTCGTCTGTCTCAAGTGTAAGGAGTTGTTGTTCAGGTTAAGAAATGTCACCGCCAGCAAAGACTGAAGCTCCTCTCCTTGCACTCCTGCTTCTAACACTAACCTCGACAGCCACTTCCCATTACACCTCTTCGTCCCCACCCGCTCCTCAGTCCTCCCAGTGGCATCCGGCACGCGCCACTTACTACGCAGCATCGGATCCTCGGGACGCAGTGGGTGGCGCGTGCGGGTATGGGGACCTGGTGAAGGCTGGTTACGGCATGGCCACGGTGGGTTTGAGCGAGTCCCTGTTTGAGCGTGGGCAGATCTGCGGCGCGTGCTTCGAGCTGAGGTGCGTGGATGATCTCCGCTGGTGCATACCCGGGACCTCTATCATTGTGACAGCCACCAATTTCTGTGCTCCCAATTATGGGTTTACAGCGGAGGGTGGAGGGCGTTGTAATCCTCCCAACAAGCACTTTGTGCTTCCCATTGAGGCTTTTGAGAAGATCGCCATTTGGAAGGCTGGCAACATGCCCGTTCAGTATCGAAGGTACAAGCAGTTTAAGTTGCTTTGCTTACCATTGTACTACTTGATATTAACTTATCATTGGCACCTAAGAATCGCTCGTAATTTGTTATATGTAGCTGCAGATATTTCCTCGATTTTATACATATAAAGGAAAAATTGATGGACAAAAGCTAGGAATTGACTATCAATAAGTTAATGCTTATTTGTATTAGATAATGCTACCTTCATCAAGTCAAGGTTAGGAAAATCTAGACTAGATCGGTTTTATTTGCATCAAATCAGGAGCCAAAGCTGGAATTTTGGCGAATGTTTATAGTGACCCAAGGTTCATGAACCCAAACACCTGGGAATTAAGTTGGACTTATTGAGATAAGCTAAAAGCTATGATCTTACGGACATAACTCCTAACAAGTATTTTCTCTTGCTTGGCTTAAACAGGATCAAGTGCAGAAAAGAAGGGGGTGTTCGATTTACAGTTGATGGTTCAGGTATCTTCGTTTCAGTGCTCATCAGCAATGTTGCTGGTGCTGGAGATATAGTTGCAGTTAAGATTAGGGCTTCAAAAACTGGGTGGCTGCAAATGGGTCGGAATTGGGGACAAAATTGGCATATTAATTCTGATCTAAAGAATCAGCCTCTTTCGTTCGAGGTCACCACTAGTGATGGGCTTACGCTTACATCTTACAATGTTGCTCCCAAGGATTGGAGCTTTGGGCAGACTTTTGAAGGAAAGCAATTCCAATCATAAGAGATGTTTTTATATGTACACAAGACTATTCTTTTTTCTTCTCTTTCTTTCTTCCATCCTGTAGTCTTTTGTTTCCTGCTGTTTGATTGGGTTGGAAAGTGTAAAAGTGGTGGCTTTTTGATTTAGGCGAAAGTGGTAAGCTGATATTCAAGTGATGACATTGTTATGTGAATAGCTCCATTGTCAAATTAGGAGAGATATCAGGTTTGTCTCTTACACAATAATACCTAAAATTGTGAATTTAAAACAGATCCCTCCAATGGCATGGCCTAAGTGGTTTTCATTTGGGCCATCTCAAGGTAATAAGGGAAATGAATGTGATTATTGATCGGGGGACACATGTAATAAGACTTTTGGAGGGGTGAACAACTGCAACCACATGGTTCTGGGCTTATGGTAGTATTCTTCTGCAATTGGTCGATGGTACATGAACTAGCATGTACGTTACAGAGAAGGAAGGTGGAAGCAAAATATTGGCAGTATGAAAATAAGAGGGAGAATGGAAATGGATAGATTTGCACGGTTTTCTTTCAAATTGGAAAGAAGATATCCTTTTCCTACTTAATCATTGTGAATCTTATCCCTAATTCCTTTCTTCCCCCCATTTTCTATTTTTCACACCCAACACAAAAAAGGAAAAACGTTCTTCCTTCTGTTTCATTTGTTCTTTCCTGCTTTTTGGCGGTTTTAAATATTATTCAATCCCCTTAACATGAAATGATTTCCTTCACAAAGTTGTTGGTACAATCAAAAGGTTTGAATTGGTATGTTGAGATAAGTGAATCTCCTACACAGTCATAGGCTCTCTGTTTAGTCTGGGGCACCACTCTGCTTGTTAAGCTCACATCCAAGTTACTCAATCCTGAAAGGGCCTAAACAAAAATGGTTCATAAATTGGCAACGCACGTAGGTGTACCTTATACAGGAGACCAAGTTCGTAAATTTCTGTACTCTATTCTACTGTAAAGCAAGATTTGCCCCAATGAAATCCAGATCATTTAACAAGAAACTGATATCCAGAAAAGGAAACAATAGGCACATCTATATCTACAAATACTGATGAAGAAAAAGATAAATATTATGCAAATATGGAGTTATTCTCTTTGTCAAATGTTGGGCAGTTTGTCAACTTGATGCAACCCTCACATGCTACTAGTATCATATGTCTTATACAAAACTACCTGCCGTTGGAGATTGCGATGCACATGGGCGGATCAAAACGATTAATTTCTGGAGAAAAACTCTGTGGGTGTGTATGTAGGAGTGTCTAGGATTATTTAGGCATGACAACTGCTGTAAAGTGTGACCTTAGTCTTGCAGATCTCCTTCAAAAGACTCTTTTAAGTAATAAACTCACTATATGAGCACTCAAATTCAATTGTATTGGACCAACTTCCTTCAACTTAAAGTGTGATCTCAACCCTTGTTTATAAAGGCATATTATACATCACAAAAACAAGCACATCTAATTAATACCATATCATACCATTCTGACTCTCAATTCTAAAATCTCGATCCTAACAAGTAGAGAATTTGCAATTCCTAGAAATTTTTCAAGCATACAATCCGTCACTGATTGCAGTTCTTGTTCTTCTGTTTTTTTGGTAATTCAATAAATGGGAATTACTATTTTCTAAGACATGCAAGCATTCATTACACAAATCTCTAATCACCATCCATCAATCCATTATGGTCTGGATGGCTGGTGATTTCGAAGCTGTGGAGTAACTTTTGGGTTTATTTACAACACCATCCTTATCCATATATATATATATATAATAAACTTTATTATCCCAATTCTCTATATCCACATCATCTACAATACAAGTCTGCAGAAACTAAAACAGAAGGATATGCAAACAGTATTGAGAAAAATACGGCAGAGAGGACCACCTACATCTATGGACATTACTTTTAAACATCTCATACAAACTACAAAATCCAATTAAGAAAAGCTAAGTTGTTAATCATACTGAAAACAATCAGCAAGAGTCACTGGTGCTGCTATATATTGCAAAAATAAAAAATAAACAAAAGGTGTATACAATATAGTAAGAACTATAAAAATTTGGTCACAACAAAATTGGATGTGAATCGTACAATGTAATCAGACTATAGTATACAAGCAAGTGAATTTATTTTCATACATATAAAAAATAAAACAGCTAAAAAAAGAATTTCGACGTACACAAAAAATTTTACTTGTGTGTTAACAAAAAGCCAAGGGGAAAACCTGGGAAGAATCAAAGATTCTAGAAGGGCAAGAAGATACTAGCCTCTCTCTCAAGGGTCAAATGCTCCTGAAGCTTGTTGTAAACCATTGGTATATTTCTGGAAAAGCTGCACATAACCGATTTAAGAGGAGAAAAACTGTTGGCGGCTTCAAAGCTTCTGATGGGATTCAATTAGCAATGCATTTAGCATGATCTGAACGGCAGCCTCATAAATAGCTCCATCATAATGCATACCATCAGATGTACAACGCGGCCCACAATTCCAAGTCAATGACTGGATGTCCAACAATAACAGAGGGCCACCTGTTTGGCGTAATAGCTTACTATCGCCAAGTGCTCTATCATAGGCATGCCACAGTGCATCACTCATCTTCTCCCTCTTCTCCTCTGTATTCAACATCCCATTGATGAGCATTGGCATCCCGAGCCAAAAAGAATGCGGAGACTTAATGGACACGGAGCCTGTTACGGGTCCATTCATGCTTAACTGGGGCGAAAATGGCAACAAAGAAACTACAGAACTTTTTAACATTCGCAAGGCAAAATCATAATCCGATGCGTTAGTGACATGAAGCATGTGCCACAGACCGGCCCCCATGACCATAACATCAGGGTAACTCTTTTTCACCTTAAAACCCATCATCAAATTGGTCAAATTCACAACATAAGGTGCCCAAAAAAAATCCAATTTCATACCAATTTCATCAAGCAAAATGTTGTAATCACTATGCCTTTTGAATAAATCAGCTCTAACCGAATGCATACGGTCAGCTTCCGAACCCAAAATCAAATTTAATAAAGAAAGGGTAAACAATCGAGCCTGGGAATCACCTGCTACGACCACCCAGGAGCCGTTTAGCAAATCGGAAGTGTCGGATCCAGGCAGCTTCTGAAAGTCACAAGCGTCGAGCTTTGAGGATTTGGACCAATCCCAGCGCTTGTTATACAATTCAAGGCTACCGTTGTGGACAGAAGAGTTGGGCTTCACATCCCAAGCAATCTCGTTAACCAAATTAATGCAAGAAATACGGTGATCGAAGACGACAACAGAAGAAACGGAAGTAACCAAATCAGAAACGGAAGGGAAATAGGGAGTCAAATGGACGCAGACAGCAAGAGTTATGAAAAGGGCACCGCTGAAAAAGAGCATCTTGTTCCGGCTCAAATGCCATCCTGCCATTCCCATTGGGACCAACACCACCACGCACGCTACCGCTGCTCCCAGTTGAACTGCCCCTAACATCATCATCATCGTCATCCTTTCATCTTTGGACTTTTCCTTTCCTCAATCATAGATCTGAGCATTTCTCATAACATAACAGAAAAAAAAAAAACACCTCTTTCAGGGTTTGGTTTGGTGAATGCCTCTTTGATGTTATATTTTTGTTTTTCCTTTGCAACAAAGCCAAACCTGAAAGGAACGGGACAACCGTAGCTTGGTTTGGTTTTTTTATTCTTCTGTTTAGACGGTTGGGTCCAATTTGAATTCAGTTCTTATATTATAATTTAGTTTTAGTTAATTACATTTCTATACTCTCAAAAAGTTATGAATTTAAGGATAATTATTAGCACAGTTAATTTTTGTGGTGAACTTTGATACGTAAGCCTATAACATTAAATTAAGTGGTCAAGCGGCTACATCTATGATTAGCAAGTTAAAATGTTTTAGTCACATGGCTCTTTACACAAAAAATTTAATACATTTAATAACAATAAAAATTTATAATCGTGTACTTTCTTTTTTTCTTTTCTCTTCTAACCTAAGGATAGTGATGAATTCTTTATAATCGTGTACCTTATATTATCCAAGTTGATTAAGGAAAATTAAATATTAGATAACCAAGTTTGAATGTGTTGGTGTAAGCCCTACAACCCAATCAGTTTTGAGTTTATAAAACATTACATTAATTAGTCATATTTCATGTTAAATACATTATAGATATTTTACATAATATATGAGGTATATTTTTATTCATGAGTTTATTTATAAAGAGTTATGAAAGATTTATATAAATAAAGTTCTTAGAGCATAATGGTCTTGTAAAGAAATTGTAAAAGTTATAATTAGGATATTTTATGCATCACAGCCTTATTCCTAAATTATAAGGGTTATTGTATTATCAAGAATAAGAGCATTGACAATGCTTCAAGACTGATACATGTTAAGCTTTCTTACTTTACAAGTAAGTAACCAATCCCATATATTAAAGTATACGAGATACTTGAGGATAGTATATGGGTGAATATTAAGAAATAAGTTCACTGAACATAAACCGCTATGAGAGTTTCATTTGGTATTTCATTCAAGTGTTTATAAAAATTTTCTCATGTGCTAATAGTGTAAATAATCCTTAGATTTGTGATAGCAGCTCATCTTATATGTAAATTATCATGCTTTGACATCTACATGGGTTTGACGGTGACCAGATGCCTAAATAGGGCACTTTTGGATATGACATAAAGCATGTGAAGATGAATGAGTAGTCTAAAGAGAATTCATCACTCCTAGTGATTTGAAAGGAACATATCTCGCTTGATACTAACTTATATTGACGAAGTCCTTGGTTGAGACGATCTTGATAGGTCAATTTGAAGCTTTAGAACTAATATGGAATGTCATAAGTAGACATCATGCCTTGCTTCATGACATATCCAAGATATTTGATGAAAAGATCGAAATGCATTATGATATTGTACACTGAAAGGCTAATCAAACCATATTAACTTTGTTGACATTTGAGTGGTCATGATATATTACTAAATACCGCTCATAATCTATAAACATAAGTAATTGGATTAATTTAAATATATTGTTGGCATGTTGATGGTCTAATGGGTTACACACAATAAGGTGACAACGTGAAATTAAAATGGGATTTGTACTCAATCGAAAATTTAGAATTTTCAATATGGACTTAATTAAATGGTTTAATTAAGTATAGGGGTTAAATTGTTATTAATCAAAAGTTGAATCAGCAATTTAACCTAACTATAAATACTTAAAGGTAGATGTTGCACCATAAGAGAAAAATTAGAGGTGAGAAAGACTTGATAGCAAATCGAAAAGCTTTCTAAGCCTAAGAAATGTTTTTTTTAAGGTGGGTTCCAAGAATTGTTTTTCTTTGTCATCTTTTCTACCAAAATCGATTCTTTGAAAGGTGAGATCTATGAAATCTTAGCCACTAGCATTGCTTCATGGCATACACATAATCCCTACCTTGAAGAAGGCTTTCACCTGTCACTTGTGTGGATCACCATTAGAGGTTGGACACATAGATAGCTTTGGTTTGCAAGAACCGGGCTTTAGTGTGCAATCAAGAAAATGGGTCATGACTTGTGATTTATTGAAATCACTACTAAAGGTATTATTCTGATCATTTACTTGTATGTATGAATGTTAATCCAATCAAATGCCAAAACAAGTGATCCCATAGAGGTTTCGATTTTCTATGTTTATTTTCGTTGCCCTATGCAATTTTAATTGTTAATTTTTTATTTTTTTCTTTTCTTTAAGCATGGCCAAACTCTAGCATTGGTATTAGAGCCACCTTGTATTTGTTTCTAATTGGATGATGCCTTAGTTGTTGCTAATGTGAAGAAATCGGTTTTGCCCCAAAACCTTAATTTAAGTCGCCATGTATGCTATAATTGTCAAAATTGTTTTGATTAATATTAACATTCAATTCCAGCAAGTTAATCATGATTTGAAACTTGATTTTAAGTATTTAGATACTGATTTGAATCAAAGTTTTAAATGTCGAAAGAATTGGGTTTGAAAATCGGAATTGTTTCATGCGAGTTTGAACTCGATATGGTGATATATCATGACTAGAAATATTTGATTTTTCAAGGGTTCATGGAGTTTGTTTAGAAAAACTTCCAGACTTGAAAATTATGCTTAATTGGTTAGTATATGTTCTAGAAAAATCAGATTATGGCTGTTTATGAAAAGGTTTCATGAACAACCTTAATTTCTTAGTACATGCATTATCCAAGCATTAATCAACAAAGGGATTTTTCAGCCAATATTTAGGCAACCATGAGAGATAGTTAGCCACCATTTTTGGGGTTTGAAAAGAGTTCTTATGCTATCTCAATTGGTCTTAGTTTGGGAAACCTTGCTTGATTAGGAGAAGGAAAGAAAAAATCCTTAAATTAAGGAATTGCAATTGTACAAGCAATGTGATTCATTTAATGCTGATATCTTCCATAATTTAAGGGATTGAATTTTTTCGTCTTTAATTGGATTAAATGTGGATATTTATCACCATTAAATTCAGCCAATCAAATTTCTAAAATGGTTTTGGAAATTAGATATATTAGTTACATAAAACGGTTAGGAAACTAATATAAGATAACTATTTAAAAGTTAAGGTTACCCTATAACGACCTTTTTCTCGATCGTTACTAGCGTCCAAGACTTGCGAGTAAACCTGTCAAATCCGTAACAAGCCTTAGTTGAGATTCCTGTTAGTTAGTTCGGACATCTTAATGCGTATACGAGTCAACTTGAACTTTTATTATAACGTTCTACTTGTGACATTCATTAAAAATTTTGTCGACTAGTAAGATTACCATAATTTACTTAAACTGAATAAATAGCTATAATTAATACGTAGCTACTAGATGATAATATCCAAATCTAGTAAACTTCAAGACCAATTAAACACACTTAACATTCATTACACAACCTTAAGGTTTTAGCCGTACATTTTGACAACTAATAATTTTTTTTTAAGTTTAACTGTTTACACCACATGACCCCTATGCAACGGAGCAACTCAGGGTGGAAGTCTAAAAGATGCCATTACGTGCATCGCAACAAATCAAAATATGCCGAGGCAATACACTTAAGCTGATCATTTATCTGCAAAAGGAAGATAAAGGGGGTGAGTCTCACAGACTCAGTGATCATCAGCTCCATGAGCAAGGCATAGATGAGAAACAAGCTAGGGACAGAAGATTTGAATATTAAAAATATAAGAATATATGTAAACAATTTAACTCAAAAGGGAGATTTATGCCTTACATGTAAAACCAAGAATTTTAATGCAAGGTAATTATTTTAGACAATATATCAAAGCCAATGCAAGTAAAGATTTTTACCGTCAAAATCATATAACAACTTTACTCAAATCAAATCAGTATAAACACGCATGCTTCCATAAAATTAAACGTTCCTAAAACTTACACACAAGTTCACAAATCATTTTGTCCTCGAGGAATTTAAATACAAATCATTGTATAAACAACGGAGCTATAGAATAGCTTGTAATTCTCACCATGTGAAAGAATTTGTATTTGAAAACCGAAAGAGATACCACTTTCGAGTAGGTAAATGCAACAATCAACTCATGGAGTCGCTTCCACGTAATGAGAATCTGGGAGGTCCCCTTCCATCGGATTCCCATAGCTATGGCAACCTTGACGAAGTTGGCTGACATCGGGGAAATCAGGTAGTTGCAACCACGTATAACAACTTGTGGCTTAGCAACGTATATACATCATAGACCATGGCCCCATGTAACACCCCGTACCCTCGTTTAGAAGTCAATAAGACCCTATCGATGAGATGACAGGTCATTTGACATAAATTTAAGTGCCAAAAAGCGGTGACAGGTGAAAAAAATATTTTAAAATAAAATAATATTTTATGAATAAAATAATATAAAAATATTAACATTTTATTTAGAATTGAAATTAGTCAAAAAGGAGGGTTGTATGACTAATCTAAGTAGGGGAGAAGAAGTAAGGAAGAATTTTGAAGAAAAACCATGTTAATAGGGCCTATTTGTCTTTATCAAATAAAGCTAGTGCGGGTAAGTATATATTTAAATATTAAGGTGATACTGTGGTGAAGTGCAAACTTTATATTTTGTTTGTACACATGTAAAGACAGGAAAATAAAAGGAAAATGAAGTTAAGAAATGGTGGAAGGAACAAATAGTAAATGATGGAAGTTTGGAGAGTCATCCGGTAAATAAAGAAAAGCCTGAAGACTTATGTGTAAATTTTAATATTTGGAGTTAAATGGGAATTTACTAATCAAGGAAAGTTAGATTATGTGGAATATGAAATATAAATGTGAAATTTATCATTACATGCAAACTATGATGTGCAAAAAGGAAAAGTTGGTAGGGGCATATGGGACCACCACCATGTGAAGTAAACGAAAGAATAAGACTAAAATTTATTTGCATGCATTGTGATTGGTGCATTAGTGGTCAAATGAGGGAAGAAGAAGGTGGATTGCATGTGATTTGAATGAGTCAAAGAATGACTAAATAAAATATGAAGTAAATATAGTGCATGAAATAAAGAAGTCTAGGGAAAAGAATGGCAATGCAAGGTGGCGAGGTGGAAGCCTTTTTGTTTTGTAATTTATCCTTTCTTCCATTAAGTCTTGGGAATCCACCCAAGAAAGGAAAAAAAATCAAGAGAAAAGAAAAGAACATAATGGAAGAAATGATAGTCAATGATGGTGGCGGTGGAAAGTCCAAAAGCTTTTTGACTTGCAATTTTAACCACATGTAAACAATGAGGAAATTGCCAAAATAACCAAGCTTAGACAAGTTGCCATGAGAGAAGAAAAGGAAGAAAATTTTGAGTGGTGGGGCATTTGGGAGAATCCAGCTACACCAAAGGAACGACAAATATCTTTGCCCTGAGTTAAAAATCGCACCTTGAAAAAAAAGAGGAGATAGGATTGGCTTAGAAACGAAGAAGAAAAGAAAGAGAGGAGAAAGAAAGAAAGGAAGAAAGAAAGAAAGGAAGAAAGGAAGAAAGAAAGAAAGGAGAAAAAAGAAAAAGCTAAGGAAGGTAAGTAGAACTTTAACTTTAGTTGTGATTTCTTGAGGAAATGAGTTAGTAATTGTGTGGAGATGTTTGTGGCAGCAAAAGAAAAAATCGGGTATGTTGGTGAATCACAAGAAATTTGAGATTTTGCTATCAAGGGGCTTTAGATTTCTTGGTTTTATATCAAGTGACTTATTGAGGAAAGGTAAGACAATTGTGACTTAATCCTTGATTGTTTATGCTACATGATTGTCGGTTAGAAAGAACGTTTATAAATGTTGTGAGAATTGTTGTGTAAGGATGTAATGTTGAAGGAAATAAAAGATAAGAATTATGCATCCAAGGATTTAAGATTTATCTGGTAAAGTTGCTGCCGTTTATGATTGTATAAGCACGGGATTAACAATGAATATTGGGTAAGAAATTGTTAGTTGAATTGCTACGATGCATGCATACAATTAAGTGAATTAGGTTTGGATGGTTGCTAGGAAGCATATAAGTACAAGAAGTGTGCTGGGGTGCATGCCGAACGAGGTAACTAGTGATAGGCAAGTAGTATTAGTTATTTACGCACTTGAATTAATAGCGATGTAGTGTCCCACTATTGTGAGGTGAGTAAAGGGTGCCCATTTTAAAATTCCCATAACTATGTATATATATATATATATATATACATGTTGATTTACTTTAAATGCAAAGTTGTGGAAAACATCGGCAGGTAGAAATCATAGGTGTTTTTATGGGTGCTTAAATATTTGAAAGTGTTTTGATTATATACATATATAAGCTATATACGTAAAAAGGGTTTATAAATGGGGAGCAAACTTTTTGATATGGTTTCTATTAAAATGTGCTTTATAGTTTGTGTGATGTGCATTCATTAATAAAACATATATTCACCATGTGGGTTGATGTTTCAAACTCATGCAAAGGTGTTATGTTATAG
>NW_018397273.1:3001993-3011756 GCF_002168275.2 Theobroma umbraticum
AAATGGCTTTACTAAACTGAGAGATTCAAGAATGGGTTGAATGTCACATTGGAATAGTGTGACCCTTGTGCATAAGTGAGCTCTAGCTGGAGAACCTTTGGGTTGCCAACAGGCAGATAGGCGTGGCGAGGGCCACGGCCTGTGATATATATATATGCGTGGCTAGGCCACGGCCTGTGATATATATATATATGCGTGGCTAGGCCACTAGTGATATATGCGGTTCTAACTGCTTAATTTCTCTGATGCCGGCCAACATCGTTGAGACTGCCATGACTATGAGATCCGGTGGAACGGGGCTCTCAGATGTTATTGCATGGAAACGGGTCCAGGAGTTCTTCATTTTATTACCTACTCAAGAGTAAAATCTCTTTGGGGTTTTAACTCGTATTCCTACGTATGGTGAGAACTATAAGATTTTTGATAGCTTATAAATGATGTGGATTTAATCCCTCGTGTACGAGGTGATTTAAGAACTTGCATAAGAGTTTTGATAATTATTAATTTTACGAGAGCATGTATGTATATATGAATTTGACTTGGGTAAAATTATAAAAAGGGTTTCAATGGTAGAAACTTTTATTCATAATGAATATGATATATATGTATGTATGGTTTGAAATAATTATATGATATTAAAAAGAATTCTTGGGTTTACATATAAGGCACACATCTTCTCTTTAAGTTAAATTGTTTATATATTCTTATGTTTTTTTCTAACATTCAAGTCCTTTACCTTTCGCTTGTTTCCCATTTAGGCCTTAGTCACGGAGTTGATGATCATTGAGTCTATGAGACTCACCCTTTTTTTTCTTGTTGTAGATAAGTGATTAGAGTAAGCATGTTGTTTAGCGTATCTTGGCTCGTTGCAACGTAGGTAATGGCATCTCGTAGACTTCTACTCCGAGTCACTTCATTGCCTAAAATTCATGCTGTGTAAATAGCTAGACTTGTAAAATTATTAATTTAATAGATAAGTATGTATCTAAAGACTTTGTGGTTGAGTAATGAATAGTCAATGTAATGTTAAATTGTTGGAAGTTTATGGACATAGAATAATGTCCTTCAGTAGAGAAGTGCTAATTGCAAGTATTTATCTAGATTGTGTAAATGATAGCATCATTGTCATAGTTTGGTTGTATACATAGAAGCATATTTGATTTAATTAAAAGGAATCTCAACTTAGGCTTGTTCAAGATTTGGTGAGTTTACTCACAAGTTTCGGATGCTGGTAACAATTGGGTGAGAAGCCGTTACACCTCAGTCACGTCTAATAGCCTATCGATGACCCAAAGGTTCCTAGCTAGAGTTCACTTATGCACAAAGATCACACTATCCCGATATGACGTTCGACCTACTCTAGAATCTCCCAGTTTGACAATGCCATTTAAAATCAAGTTAGGTTCTCAAAAGCTTGTTTCAAATCCATTTCTGAAATTCCATTCATGGTAACATGATAAAACCCTTTCGTAAGACTTTATAATATAAAACCTTTGCATGAGGTTTAAATATCAAATCAGCATGGTCAACATGTAATTTATTCATGAATGCACATCACACAAACAATAAGGCACATTTTGACATAAATCGTGTTAAAGAGCTTGTTTCTTAATTTTTAAAACCCTTTACATATATAACTTATATATATATATATATATTCAAAACAATTTCAAATGTTATGGCAGTGACAATTGCCTAGTATTTCTACCAGCTCATGCTTTTCACAATAACAATTTATAAATCTTTTACGAATAGTAGTATATAAAACATCATTCTATATATTACCGAACTTTTTTTTGAAATAGAAACCCCCTACTCACCTTACAATAGCGGAACACTACGTTGCTATCACTTTGGGTGCATATCTAGCTAATTCTACTTGTCGGTCACCTGTTATCTCTTCCGGTACACCATCATAGCAAACTTTCATCACTTACACACTTCCTAGCAACAATTCAGACTCAACATACTTAATGATACACATGTATGGCAGCACTTCAATCAATGAATCCTTAACCTAATTTCATATTTTTCATCAACATTTATTCAGCAATATATTAAGCATGAAATCCACATACTTTCAACCAACCATAGCCAACTAACACAATGTCACTCACAACGCATGCTTACTTTCGTTTTAGCTTGAATTTCACATATAGTTCACAATTTCCTCATATCCTCATTCCCATTGCTCCACAAGTATAGGCAATTAATACAGATCTATTTCTCCTTTCTACTTGTGATTTCGAGATTAAAACACTTACCTAGTACTTATCTAGCTAAAAATCACCATGCATTCCAAGATCCACCTACATGCATGCATCCAGTTCTTGAATCCTTGAAGATTCTCACTACCACAACCAAAATCCCACGTATAATTGGTTCATAAGGCATGCATTCAAACAAAATGGTAATATTTTGCCTTCCTTACCTTGGAATCTCTAAGTTGAACCACCAATGTCTTCTTTAGCTCCAACAATGGGCGTGTGTGTGGGAGGATATCCTCTCGATGTTTTCTCCACTCTTCCAAAGCCAAACTTCTGTTTGCTTATCTTCTTCTTCTTTCTCCTTTTTTTCTTTTTTTTTCTTTTTCTTTTTCTTTTTCTTTTTTGCTGCCAAGTCGATTCTCTCTTTTGTTTTCCTTAAGGTTCAATTTTTCCAAGCCTTTTCCTCATATTTCATTTCCTTATTTATTCATTATCTCCCATTGGACCAATTCAGCCCTCACTCAAATTTCATGCACCAATTTCCTTCCTCATTCATTGGCTCATAATCTTTCCTCATTTAGCTTCTCCATCTGCCACCTTCACTAGCCCATATTTTCTTCCTTTATTCTTTATTTCATGCACCACCTTATTCCTCCAATCCCATTTCATGCACAAGCTTCACTTTATATTTTATTTGGTCATTCATTAATCTATTCAAATTACATGCATCCTACATCTTTCTTTCCTCATTTGGCCACCTAATGCACTAATCACATTACATGCAATAAGATTTAGTCTTATTCTTCTTTTTACTTCACACAGTGGGGGTCCTACATGTTCCCCACTAACTTTTCCCTTTGCATGCTATAATTTTCATGTGATAGTGAAGTTACATGCACACTCCATTATCTCACATAATCTAACTTTCCTTGGTTAGTTAATTTCCATCTAATTTCAGATGTTGAAATTACACATAAGTTTCTAAATTTTTCCTTATTTACCATTCGACCCTTTAACTTTTCATCCTTCACAATTTGGTCCTTCCAACATTTCTTCAATTCCTATGTCCTTCTATTTTGCTTGCTTTACACTTGTACAAATAAAATATAAAATTTGCACCTACCAAGGTATTATCATAATATTTAAATATATACCTACTCGCTCTAGCTTTATTTAATAAAGGCATGCGAGTCCCACTAATATCTTTTTTTTTTCAAAATTCTTTTTTACTTCTTCTCCTCTACTTAAACTAGTCATATAGTCCTCCTTCATGACTAATTTCAATAATAGATAAAATATTAATATTTTAATATTATTTTATTTCAAAATATTCTTTTCACCCGTCACTGTTCTTTGGCACTTAAATTTATGTCAATTGACCATTTGTCTTATCGATAAGGTCTTATTGGCTTTCTCAAGGGTACTAGGTGTTACATACCTAATGATGATCAAGTTCCTAAAAGTTAGAAAAATTAGTTAAAATTGATTGACCAATTAATTTAAATCAAAATGATTAATATTTAAATGAAAACTTAATTAAACGTAATGTGATTAGGATTTATCTTAATTAGATTAACGTGAATGTTAATTAAGTAAAGGATTGAACTATGTGTGCCATGATTGGCAATTAGTACTAAAACATGTGTAATTTTAATATGTTCATGACATGACTATGGATGTATAAGGATAATTATGGACTTAGGCACAATATGATTGTAGAGAGTTAAATTATTTTCATGATATTTATTTAATTAAATAAGGTCCACGCACCTAACCTTATCTTTTAATTTCTAGGTTTGTGAAATTCTTTCCTTACCTAATTCCCCTCAAATATACATTGAGGTTTCTCTATTATAAATGTAATTAGTATGTATGTAATCACTTTGGATTTAGCTAACTAATTTCCTTCAATGGCTCAAGGAAATTATATTAGATAAAAGTCCATAATCATCCTAGTAGTATGCATGTAATAGATTTATTTTATGCGACATTATAAATGCTAGGCATGCCAAATTCCATGAGACCTAAATAAAAAGATACAAGCAACAACAAAATCCCTCATTAAAATTTTAAGTCACATGCTTCACATGATTAAGTTGCCTTCCACCATATAACAAGAAAACCATACTACCCTTTTAATTAGAAACTTGTTGAGTCACTCAAGGTCAAACTTTTACACGAGCACATTTGAGTTATTGGTGGGTCTTACCCAACTAAGATTGAGTGATTCAGACGTGTCACACTTGACTAAATGATCTTAAAGACAAGGTTAGGCAAAATGCATATGATGTATTTAGACAATGAGTTGTCACCTAACTGATTTGGGAGTTGCATGGGAATGTAATTGATTAGCTATGTTATCCACCTAATTACGGTTATTGTGATTTGTTGAGTCACTCAAGGTTGCAATAAGTCAAAAAAGATCCCAGCTTGCTAGAAATGCCTAGTAGAGATTTTTGTATAATAGTGAGAATAATTAATACGAAAAATTAGTGGGAGGATAAATGTAAGATTTAATACCTCATTTTAAATTGATTAATAACATGAAAGACTAACACAAATACTTTTTCTATATTTATAGGTTGTTAGAATGGGTATAATAATAATCGCTACTTTGCTTTGCATACTTGATGCCATCAACCCAAAATGTTTGGACTGGTATATCACCTTGAAAAAAGTTCACAATAAATGGAAGGGTGCAATCTTGAGAAGTAAAGAGATAACTTTAAATATGATTGAGCTTAATCTTTCTACTGCTCTTGGATAATAGATTCAGGATGTGGATCGCATTTATGTAATGACATAAAGGCTTTAAGGGATCGTAGAAGGCTTGGTAAAAATGAGGTAAGCCAAGAATGGGTAATGGTGCAGAAATTGCAATAGTTACCATTGGGACTTATGATCTCATTTTACTATTGGGCTTAGTGCTGGAGCTAAAAGAGTGCTATTGTGTACTAGCATTAACTAGAAACATCATTTTGATTTCATACCTAGCTAAGAATGATGATTTCGAATTTAGAATGAAAGGCAGTTGTTGCACTTTCATTCTAAATGATATTTTTTATGGATCTGTGACATGTCATGGAGGACTATGTGTTATGGATCTTGATAGCCCAATGCTTAATATAAATGTCAAGAAAGCGAGAAAAGATAATCCATATCAAACCTACTTCTGGCATTGTAGACTTGGTCATATCAATGAGACAAGGATAGCCAAGTTGTATAAACAAGGTTATCTAGATCCATTTGATTATGAATTATATGGAACTTGTGAATGTTGTCTCTTTAGAAAGATGACTAAGACTCCCTTTATTAGAAATGGTGAAAAAGTTGGTGTGCTCCTAGGGCTAATACATTTAGATGTATATGGACCCTTAAACACACCAACTAGAGGAGGTTATTCATATTTCATTATGTTTACAGATGACCATTCTAGCTTTGGTTATGTGTATCTAATGAAGTACAAGTTTGAAGCTTTTAAAAAGTTCAAAGAGTTTAGGGATGAGGTTGAGAAACAAACTAGGAAGAGTATTCTTACTCTTAGATCAGATCAAGGAGGAGAATATCTTAGTTAGGAGTTTCTAGATTATCTGACAGAACATGCGATTCTATCACAATGGACTCCATCTAGAACTCCACAACATAATGGAGTGTTTGAGATTAGAAACCGGACCCTAAGTGGACATGGTTCGTTCCATGATAAGTAGGGCAGACCTTTCAATATCCTATTGGGGATATGCCTCAAAGACTGTAGCTTACCTTCATAACAAGGTTCTAACCAAATCAATTGATCAAACTGTCAATTAAATTTTTACCTATGCAAGTATACATACTGAAAAGATAGTATATAAGCAAGTAGTGTATCAATCTCATAGAGAATTAATATAAAATTTTACTAAGTATTAAAATTATAACAATTTAATCTTATCCAGACAATCAAAATTAATTAAATAACTAGAACTAATTAACCAAAATTTAAACTAAAAAGAAAAATCAAAGCAATTATAACTTGAGTAAAAGTCAAATCAAACAAGCCTAAGATTACAATATCCTTCACACTTCATCTAAATCTTAACTCTCTTCCTTAACTTATTTCAATGGATTAAATTACTAACCTAGAGTCCTTAATTATTTATAAGGGTCTCTTGTCTTATTTTATAAAAATATCTATTTTAACCAAAACATTATATCCCTATGTGAATTAAAATTAAAACAGGCTCATTAAGTTTAGGTTCTAGTCTGGCTACATAAGGCTTATAGGTATATCTCTATCCTATACACAAATCAATTAATATAATCATATGCTATCTCAATTTTAGTCTACACTAAACTCCCTTTCTTAAGTTTGTTAAGGTTTCTAGATCAGTTTAATTAGTGATCAAGTAATTAAAAGCATTAAGGACAAATTGGAATAAACAATTCAAATACCATTAAAGATAAGTAAGAAAAAAATTAAAAATTTAGATTGCATGTGAGTTCAATTGCAATCTTAGAAAAAGAAAATTAGCTACTCATGATTACAAAGACAAAAAACATTATATATAATTCAACCATTGAGAGTAACAAGAAAAATAAAAGCTAAGGAAGAAACAAAACAAATAATTACAGCCTTGCCCTTCAAGTTTCAGCCTCCACTTCTAGCTAATCTCCAAAAGTTGTCTCCACTAATGTCTCTTAAAACTATCCTATTTATACTAACAAACTTAACTTAGAGTTCCCTAAGTTGACCTATTATTTAATTAGGTTTTAAAAGTGTAATGAGAGGCCCAAACATCAATTGTTAGTATTTTACCCAGAATATCATAACATCCAGATAAATTTATGCTTATGCAAAATTCAAGCTAGTACTAGAGTTCCATAGATTTGTTTTTCATCTCTCTCTCCATTAATGTAGACTAACACTTAGTTAAAGATCCTTAGGACTTTAATGGACTTGTAATGTATGGCTAAGGTCAAGGTAGGATATGAGATATAATGTGGTTCAATTCACCCTAATGACATAATCATTCTAGGACCTATCTAGAGCTTTAACTTCATTACAAGTACGCCTTTCTTTTTTATGTCAACTTTTTCTTTTTTTCAACACTTTATTCTTTGTCTTTTCTTTTCTTTTTCTTACTTATTTTTTTCATCATAATTTTAACACCTCTAAACTTATTTACTTTTGTAGGTAGTTGGGTGAATATTAACACAATTCTTGAACTTTTTTAGTAACTCTACTTTTTCTACCTTTTTTAACTTTTAGCTCAATACACACCTTAAAATAATATATACTTAGGAGTGAAGGGTGCAAAATTAGAAAATTATTTATAAGCTAGGCTAAATATTTATGTGTTTAACAAAGAAAAGAAAACTTAAGCTCAAAGGGGTGTACTAGGTTTAAACTTATGCAAAAGTAGACTTAAAAGGCTCAAACAATCCAAATATGGCCTAATCTATTTCCTCAACTAAGCACTGTCTAAGTTTTTCCCTCGAGAGAGAATCAAACAAATTCTAGAACTCAAGACATAATTCAAAAAATTTACATTCATATAAACCTTCTGAAGATGTGCACAACAATTCAAAGCAAAAGATATTATGATCAAATTGTGGAAATTTCATCTTAAAAATAAAGCTTAACATACAATTTAACATAATACTCAAATAACATTCATATTTACTTAAAAGCAAAAGATAACAAAATAACTACGTTTCATCACTGGATAGGTAAATCAAAGGAATTGGCACAATTAACTCTAGCTCAAGTTCTTAAAACATGCAAAAAATTAAATAATAAATAAACTTACTGAACTTAAAATCTAAAAATAAAACATAAATGCAAAAAGATTAAACTTAATCTTAAAAGCTTAAAAATCGGCCCAAACTTAAAGCTAACATTGTCAAAAATAAAAAAAAAAAAGAAAAAAAGGAATACTACCCTAAAAATGTGGACAAACTATTCTTCATCATCATCTTCATTATTGTCACCAATGCTTAAGGGAGGCCTTGTTTTTTACTACAAAAAGAAAATAAATAGAAATTAATGTAGAATATAAATCAATAAAATAAAAATAATGGAAAACAGAAAATATGAGTTTCAAAGGCTTGGGTTGCCTCTTAAGAGACACTTTTTTAGAGTCAATAGCTTGACTATGGCTAATCTTTATTGTTGGCCACTAGAATGATTGAGGATCTTTGGCTATCCAAGTCACCTTTTAAATAGTGCTGGAGACACTACCCATTCACTCCAAATGTTTCGGTAGCTTCATTACAAATGTCTATTACACCACAAAGATAGACTTTAAAAACTTTGTAAGGACTTGACCGCTTTAATTTTTGTTTTCATAGAAAGAGCTTGATTGATTTGGTTCGTAACACTTGATGACCAACTTTAAAATCAAGATTAATTTATGGTGGTGGCATCTGGTCACTTTTTCCCATAAAACATAAAGGCGTTTCTTTGGATATTTCATATAAAAAACCTCCTTAGCCAACTCGTCAACTACATCCACTCTATGGAAACTTTCTATAGAAGAAGGATAATTAGTTGTCTTTAATATATTAAACTCAACTATCTCTTCTTTAACTTTGAAAGTTATCTTGCCATTCTTCACATCTATGATTGCTCTAATTGTAGCTAAGACTAATTATCCGAAAATAAGAGGAATTTTATCATCCTCTTCCATCTAAAGCACAATAAAGTCCATCGAAATGCACAACTTCCTAACTTTAACTGAAACATCCTTTATAATCCTAGCAAGGTACCTAATTGTTTTGTTTGGTAACTACAAAGAAACCATAGGAGGTTGTACCTGTAACACCCCGTACACTCGTATAAGAGCCAATATGATCTCATCAACGAGACAGAGGGTTGATGGATGTAATTTATGGTGGTGGCATCTGGTCAGTTTTCCCCATAAAAACGTAAAAGGGTTTCTTTGGATATTTCATGTAAAAAACCTCCTTAGCCAACTCGTCAACTATATCCACTCTCTGGAAACTTTCTGTAGAAGAAGGATAATTAGTTGTCTTTAATATATTAAACTCAACTATCTCTTCTCTAACTTTGAAAGTTATTTGCCATTCTTCACATCTATGATTGCTCTAATTGTAGCCAAGACTAATTATCCAAAAATAAGAGGAATTTAATCATCCTCTTCCATCTAAAGCACAATAAAGTCCATCAAAATGCACAACTTCCTAACTTTAACTGAAACATCCTTTATAATTCTAGTAAGGTACCTAATTGTTTTGCTTGGTAACTACAAAGAAACCATAGTAGGTTGTACCTGTAACACCCCGTATACTCGTATAAGAGCCAATATGATCTCATCAATGAGACAGAGGGTTGATGGATGTAAATCTACGTGCGAAAGAGCAGTGATAGGCAAAAGGAATATGTTGGAATAAAATATTTCGCACACGAGAAAATGATAATTAAATAATAATATTTTATCGAGAATGAATTATCAAAATCAAAAGAGTGATTCTGAAGTGAACCGGGACAAAGTGAGACATTTTGAGTCCCGAAAAGACAAGTTAAAAAATTTAGAATAAAAAAATATTTTATTAATAAA
>NW_018397273.1:3011856-3012038 GCF_002168275.2 Theobroma umbraticum
TGACATGCATGCATTGTAAATCAGTTTTAAAGTGTGCTTTGCTTTGTGGTAGCAAGAACCCACATGGATTTAAGGACCCAAGGCATGCGTGCAAGTAGATCTTAGAATCCATGGTGATTTTGGAGCTAAACGAACAATGGGTAAGTGTTTTAGTTTTGAAATCATAAGTGGAAAGGAAAAAT
>NW_018397273.1:3012747-3034010 GCF_002168275.2 Theobroma umbraticum
GGGTGCGGATTTTTAAAATATTCGTATGATATATTGATTTACATTAATAAACATGATTGGTTTTTTAAGAGCATTTGTGATAGCATGAGCTGTTAGCCTTGGTAGGCAATTTTGAATGGATTTACAATAATTTATATATTGCTATTGTATAAAGCATGAACTGGTAGAAACCATAAGAAGTTTGTGAATGCAAGTGTTTTTAAAGTGATTTGGATATACCTATAGATAAGCTATACGCATAAAGAGTTTTAGAAACCCAAAAACAAGCCTTTCACAATGTTTGTATCAAAATCTATGCCTTGTATTCTTTTGTATGATATAAATAGCTAATGCATTTGTTAAACGATTTTGAATGCAAGTTTTGAGCTTCAGTTTTAGCCCAATTTGTATATAAATATTTACACCATGCCATTTAGCTTGAAAAGTAACTTCAAAGGGGTTATCAAACCTTGATTTGAAAGGATTTAAAAGGAAAAGCCTTGTAAAACCTGATTTGGTTCTAAAAATGATTTTGATAAACTGAGAGCGTCAAGAGTAGGCCGACTATCACTTCGGTTAAGTGTGACCCTTGTGCACATGTGAGGTTTAGCTAGAGAACTTTTGGGTTGCCAACAGGCTGTTAGACGTGGCTGGGGGCCATAGTCTGTGATTTACATGGCAAGGCCACTAGTTGTTATATATGGCTAGGCCACCAGTGATATTCGCGGTTGTGACCGCTCAATTTCTCTAATGCCGACCAACATCGTCGAGACTGCCATGGCTGTGGGGATCCGGTGGAGTAGAGCTCTCGGATGTTATTAAGTGGAAATGGGTCCATGGGTGATTCCTATACTTACCTTCTCAAGAGCCTTGTGAGTTTTCGATGCATACTCTTTGGCATGGTGAAGATTTGAGATTCTTTGTAGCTCCCCTGGTTTGAATAAAAGCTTTCAGTGCATACTTGATGAACCTGAGATGTTTTACGTGGCCATACACTTGATTTCTTTACATGCAACATAATTTGGGAGCGTGCATACTTTAAATCGTTGACCATATTTGTATGGAAAACAATGTTTTCGATTTTGAACTTGGTTTCGTAACATTGTTTCGCTACCATTTTGCCAAGTGAAAATATTATTATGATTTACATCATTATTTTTACAAGGCACAAATATCTTACTTATGATTTGGTATTTAAAGACTGTGATTTAATTATTTCAGTTTTATTATTCAACTTACCTGCTTTATGTGTGTTTCCCATCTACGCCCTGCTCACGGAGCCAATGATCACTGAGTCTGTGAGACTCACCCCCTTATATTTTCCTTTTGTAGACAGTGATCAGCTTAGCGTGTAGTCATTGGCAATTTCAGTCCACCGCGAATAGGTAAAGGTATCTCATAGCACTTTATTCCGAGTTGCTTTGCTAGTAGAGGTCGAGTCTTCATAGAGTAATTTATTATGAAAGTAGACAATTGTGTCAATACAAATGTACATTTAGAGATTATAAGTCATGATGTATCATTTTTACATTTGTGTGGAATAAAAGCTTAGTCGATTTATAAATAATTTTATAGATTGATGGTATAAATGTGAAGTAATGATTAATATTTTAATTAAGGCTTGATCGAGAGTTAGCGGGTTCTCTTGCGTGACTCGGACGTCGATAGCGATTGAGGAGCAGTCGTTATAGAATCTCATGAAGTCCAAGTTTCTTAACAATAAACAAAGGCATAATTGAAACACTAGCAACCAATTCACCCAAAGCTTTTGAAAATTTAGCACTACTGATATTACAAAGGATAGAAAAACTCCTTGGGTCCTTAAGCTTTGGAGGAAGGTTTTTTAGATTATAGCACTGCACTCTTTAGTAAGTGCAATTGTTTCAAAAGCTTCCAATTTCCTCTTCTTAGTCATAATGTTTCTCAAAACTTAACATAGCTTGGCATCTATTCCAAAGTTTCAACAAAAGGGATATTAATATGGAGCTTTTTAAATACCTCAAGAAATCTCTGGAATTGCTTATCAAGTTTTTGCTTTTGAAAACAGTGAGAGAAGGGTGGCGGAGGTTGTCACAGAGATGGTTGAGGTTTCTCACTTGGAGCTTGTTCCACAAAATTTTCAACCACTGTTTCTTTTTCAACAAGCTTACCTAGAAAATCTAATTGCATACTATTGCTTTCTGCCTTTTTCCCACTTCTAAGTGCGGTTGCATTACAATGCTATTTTCCTTCTCTTCTAAGATTAGGTTCAATGTTACTCGATAAAGTTTCCTAAGGCCTATTATTGATGGCATTGGCAAGTTGGCCCACTAGTGTCTCAAGATTTCAAATTATAGCCACTCGACTTTGAATGATGGCATCATTCTTTTCTATGTAGGCATAATACATTGCCATCAATTGTATGAACATTTCTTCCATCAGTGGCTTTTTCTCAAACATAGGAGCTCTAACTTGAGGTGGGAATCTAAGAGGAAAATTTGGCTTTAGAACTAATAAAGATCTCTGATTATTGTTCCAAGAAAAGTTATGGTTATTCCTCCACCCAAGATTATAAGTGTTAGAGTACAAGTTATTTTGCTGTCGATTAAGATTTCCAATAAATTGTACTAATTCAGAATTAACTGGGCAGTGATTACTAGAATGCCTTTCTCCACAGAAATCATAAGTAACAAACAAGCCCTAAATAGAATGAACCATTAAAGTATCAAATTTCTTAGCTAAAGCAGCTACTTGTGCAGTCAAGGCATTGATAGCATCCATTTCATGAATACCAACAACTCTCTTAAGCACCGATATCTCAAAAAGCCACTGGTAATTGTTAGATGCCATCTCTTCCAATAGGTCATATGGCTTATCAATAGATTCTGCCATGAGTGCTCTTTTAGTTGCAAAATCAATGGTAGTTCTAATAGGACTTATTAACTCATTATAAAATATTTGTACTTGTAGCCATTTAGGAAACCCATGATCAGGACATCTTCTAAGTAGATCTTTGTACCTTTCCCAAGCATCATATAAAGATTTTGAATCTAGTTGCATGAATAATGCGATGTCATTCCTCATCTTCCCAATTTTAGTTGGTGAGAAGAACTGAGCTAAAAACTTTTAAGCCAGATTATCCCAAGTAGTAATAGAGCTAGTAAGAAGTGAATTCGATGAATTCTTTGCCTTGGCTCGTAATGAAAAAGGAGAGAGTCTTAGCCTAATTGCATCATCAATGATTCCATTGTACTTTAATGTATCACAAATCTCTAGAAAATATGAGATGTATGCATTAGGATCATCATTAGATAAACCTCCAAATTGGATTGATGTATGAATCTTTTGGATGATCATCAACTTTATCTCAAAGTTATTAGCTTAAATGGTTCGCCTTCAAATGCTTGAGTGAAGACCTCACACCAAAAGAATAGTATAGTCTCTCAAAGAACTCGTTTTTCTCTTTCTTGTTCAGCCATTGCTTCAAGATGGGTAGAGTCTTGTGAATTTTCTCTCTGAAATTTTCAAAAGTTCTTTTCAATTTTCAGATCATAAGGGATAATTTCCAAGCTTCTTTTCTCATATAATAACTAAAAGTACCTGAAAATAAAGCAAAAAAAAGCTTGAAGTAAGAATAGTTTGCTTAGTATTAATATTAGTAAAAAGTAGGAAAACAATTCTTCGGCAATAGTACCAAAAAGTTGTTGTAAATTTTCTCATGCAAGTGTACGTATCGTAACAAGTAATATAATAGTATACAGAGTGTCGAATCCCAAAAAGAATTGCACCAACTTTTTCTAAATATTAAAATTAACAAAATCTAATATTATTCAAATAACCAAATTAAAATGATTAAATAAAAGCAAAACTCAAACTAAATAATAAGTAAATTTAATCTAAAAGGCAATAAGTAAAACTTCATTAGACAAATTTAGTTAATAAAAAGCCTACGATTACATTATTCATCAGCACTTCTTCGGAATCCTTTTTCTCTCTCTAAACTTATATTAATGGATTGAGCTGTTAAAAATGAGTCCCAATTTGTTTATAAGTTTCTCCCAAGGTTCTTATAGAAATATCTCTCTCAGTTAATTTACTATGTGTCTATGTAAATTCAATTAGAAAAAAATTCATTAAGCTTGTGCTTTAATCTTGGCTACATGTGACACATAGGTATCTATCTATCCTATATACAAATCAAATCACCTAATCAACTAAGTAAATTTGAGCACATGCTATTCCACTTATGGTCTAATCTGAACTCCTTTCATCAAGTTTTATTCAGATATTCAAATGAATCTAATTGGTGATCAAGCATTTGGAAGCATTAAACACAAAATTGGAACAAACAACTCATATTCCATTGATAATAAGCGAAAGAGAGATAAAGTATTTAGATTACATGTTGAGTTCAATCATAATCTTAGAAAAAGTACATTAGTTCATAATATCTATAGAAAACATCATCCAAAGAAAACCAACCATCAAACCAAGACAAAGAAAGTGAAAAAAGAACTAAAGTAGAGAGCGAAACTAAGATTTGTCAGATCTCAGGTCTTCAATCTTCTTTGATTTTTCCTTTCTTTCTTTTTTTATTTGTGTTTCTTTTTCTCTAGAAAAACTCCTCTTTATTTCCCTTAAAAGTGCTCTAAGATGCCCTCCTTAAATAGCCTTAAAAGACCTAATGTAATGAAAACTAGAATTTTAGTGTGCCAAGATATCGATGAGTGTTGCGGTGCCATAAGCTCAGGTGGCATTATGGTGCATCTTGCCTCATGCTATTTCTACTATATTGGTTCATGTTGTGCCACAATTTTCTCCTTCTTATAGGCTTAATTGGGTAATAAGGTACATGAAAGTTGTATCTCTGCCTCTTAGCTTTTCAATGGTTCAAGAATCACATTAATTTAATTTCTATAGTGAAAGATAAGCTCGAAATACCAAAACATGTGCAATTGAAGTCTGCACCTTGAATGCATTATTTTTCACAAATTATCACCCTTTTGCATGGCACACTTACAAAAGCAACAAACTAACTTAAATAATAACTAAGATTAAAGCAAAATATCACAAATTAGGTTTAAAGCAAATCAACCCAACATAGTTTAATAAAATAAAATAAATGACTAAAAATAACTAATTTCTAACTTAATTCTCAAGAACTTAAACAAAATGCACCCAAAATTGTGATCAAATAACTTTATAAAATAGAATTATCATGCATGCTTACTTAAGGCAGCCAACCGCACCATGAAGTGGGCTGATTAGGCTTGGAGAGAAATAAGTTTCACGGTTGGAGACTTGGTACTAGTTAAGTTGCACATTGTACTCAAGGATAGAGAACTCCAAAAGGGACTGTTAAGACAATACGAGGGGCCTTATAGAGTGACCAAATGAATTGGTCTGATGGCATGCAAACTTGATGTGCCACCTAAGTCGAAAATCCATTCGGTCTTTCATGTGAGTATGTTAAAGCTATATCATGCAAACAAAAATGTTCTAATTCACGAAATAAGTCAAAGAGCACTAGTGGGTGTATGCTCAACGTACGAGAAAAAGGTGGACAACATTCTTACCAATAGGGTGTTACGACAACAGAACTACATGCCGCAACACCAGTACTTAGTGAAGTTGAAAAAAGTGCTAGAAGAATAAGCTAGTTGGGACCTAATAGTAGTTTTGTGATAGTTCCAAGACTCCATTGAGGCATTCCACTCTACAACGAGGGCATTGTCAAAATCAAGTGGGGCAGAATGACATGACATATAGGTCCAACCCAAGTTTCCATAGTCGTTACACGCAATAGCAACTTGAGCCGCATAGGCTACATGCATCCACGCCCTAATGAGCCTAGTGCTCTAGCCCAGCAAACAAGTTTTGTGCATGCAAAGGTCGTGAAAAGATTCTTTACACATATGCGCCACACGCTACTGAGCATTGCACACTTGTGTGGCATGCGCTATTAGGTCATGCAAACTTGTGCACCCCATACATTTAGGCTGTGCACATCCTCGTACCCCACGTTGCAAACCCTAATGTTGCATAGCCTTAGCTCCTAAAATTTGGATGCCGCATGGAGGAAAGCTGCTCATGCTGCACAACTAGGGCAAACACTTGTGAGCCACTCCTATCGCATTATGCGTTGCACAAGCAATGGCCACTTTGAAGAATCGATTGGGTTGTATGGGAATTGGGTTATTTGGGCTGTTGTTTAGGGTTAGATACTTGCTGAATAGGTTAAGGATTTTACCTTAACATATCTTAACTTTTCTTGTATTCTAAGGAAATCTAGGTTAACATATTTCCTTGTTTTTATTTACTTGTTCAGTAAGTAGGTTAAAAGCTATAAATAGCCACCCTAGGTTGTCCTTTATTTTCATCAAGTATTAATCATTTACTTTTGTGCTTAGATCATAGTTACTTTATTTTTCTCTTATTAGAGCAACAATCCTTATTTATTGTCCCCAATCTCTTTTTTCAAGTTTATTTAATTTATGCTTCTGCATTCTTACACACCGTTATGTACTATTTAGTGATAGAAAACAGTAACCCTCATTAAGGCTTGCTTAATCTTACCTACATGAAATTATAACATTGCACGAATAAAGTTCCAAGCCTATGACACCTTACCCTTGGTGGCAGCTATTAAGTATATTTAGAACCTTGGGAATGAGGGTGGTTAGTGTCCATCAGGGCACCACGTGTCCTCTTGGTTGATGAAGAGCTTGATGGGCCTTTTATTGTTTTGGCGTAAGCCTCATTCATAACAAGGCATAGTTTGATATGAGTTTCATGTTATCTTAGATATATATATTACATCCATTAAAAACATCAAATGCTCTTTAAGACTCCATAATGAAGTTATTTTTTGTTTAATAGTTACAACCTTTGAATTTTTTTTTTTTTTGCAAAGTCTAATGAACTACAGGACTTTTAATCCCTACATAAAGTTTAGGATTGCCTCTGCCTTTTTTCTTGAATCATCTCCACCAAAACTGAGAGCAACAAACATAGATGAAAGGTAAAAAAATTGGCATCATATATTCCATGATTATTTTTGGGCAAACATTCCACTAGAAGAAGAAGCATTATCCAGTTGCAAATCTCGGAGTTTCATTAGTTAAAGAGACAAACTTAACATATTTCACGTCTCTATATATAACATAACACCCATCTTCACTGCCTGATTACGAGCATATTTAGTTTGATTATTTTAAACTTAAAATCATTATAAATTTCTTATAAAAAATAATAGCTCTCAAATTTAAGATAAAGCTATTTGGCAAATTTACTTTTCTAGCAAAACAACTTATATAAGCTCTAATTTTAATTGAAATTACCGTAAAGCATATTTAAATCATAATTTTCTATTAATCATAATTTTTTTTCTTTTTTTTTTTAGTAGTCTTTAGAGAGAGAGGTAAAGCAATGATAAATCACCATTTAGGTTAGAGTTGGGAGATTTGTAGAGAGACGGAGATGAGAGGGAGATCGATTGAGAGAGAGGGTACTTTTTAAGATGGTAATGTTGGGATTATATTTCATAAATGAGGACATTTTTTAAACGAAAAGAAAAATTCTTTTGAAAAGCTAGTATATTTCTAAAAGAAGAAAAGAGAAAACTTCTCTCTAAAATTTTTCCTAAAACTTTTTTTTAAAAAAAATTTTTGTTGACAGAGTTTGGACTTAAAGTGGGTTAACTCTGTACTTGACAGATGATATGAAATCAGTCCCTTATTTGTGCACCTGTCCTAGCGAAGATTAAACAGCAAATTACGTTTCCGGAGGAGAAATTAATCACTTGAGCATTTTGCTTGCAATCATGTTTCCATGGGGACCAGTAAAACTTTTATTGTTTTTTGTATTTGGAACATAAACCATATATATATAAAACAAACACAGGGGCCTGCCCTAAATTTCCATTTTTTTTAAGAGTTGTTGAGTCGATATTCCCCAATTTAATTACAAACCTAATACTTTTGGTAATACTTTTGGGCGTAATAACCTTATACACAATAAATAAAGTAATAGGTAGACATAAAATAAGAAAGAGAGGCAAGTAGACCGAAGAGTTGTTTAACGGCTTTTCCAACAAAGCTGAGAGGTACATCTCCCTGAGCTCCGGCCCACGATCAAGCTTCCTCCCCACCACCCACTTCAACTTGTTGAATCCAACGCTTCCAATAAGAGGAGCATAGATCTCCTCCAGCTGCTCCCCAGCACAGAAGAAATGATCTAACCAAAACAATCCTCCAGGCCTTAGCACTCTGTAGATATCATACATTAAGAAATGCAGCATCGTCCTTGGAATCCAGTTGCTCAAAAGGTGCATGGAGTGCACTATATCCAATGTGCTATCGAAAAAAGGCAGCCTCTGCGAAATGCTCACGTACAAAGGGATAACCCCTCTTGAGGCGATGAAAGTATTGAATGGACCATTTAAGTTCATGGAGGTTGTTACAATGGTTATATTTCTTTCCATCATTCTGACAGCAAAGGTAGCCACCCCACCACCGATATCAAGCCCTATTCGGATTGTACCAGGTTTTCTTGCCGCTAACACTTCATCAATAGCAAAATCAAGTCCATCCTCGCTTCTATTTGAAGTCCAACGAGTTCTCTCACGGCCTTCAAGATCAAAGCAATCCTTGCAATCGTCGAAACCCTTTTGCTTACGCTTCCTATTGATAAGACAAGTGTAGTTCTTGCAAGCATAAGCTGTCCACACAACTGATGAATCGGGTGGTGTTCTCCATAGGCTGGTAGGAAGAGGATATGGTTCGGTGTATTGAGGCGATGCAGCGGGGCGACAACGGCGGCGAGGCAGTGGCTCGCAGCCCCTGAGGAGGAGCTTCTGGCTGAGCAGCTCGTCATCCGGACATGATCCATTCACTTTGTACGACATGTACTGTCGAAGTTCATCCGAAAAGAGAGTGCAGGCGCGTCCCACTGCAGAATAGATGGTATTGGAACCAAAGTTTGTGTTGAATCCTAATGGAAGTGACTGTCCAGAAAGAAAGCTAAGGAATTCGTCAGGTTTTGAAGTAGGTTGAGAGATCAATTCAGACAGAGAATAATCTTGCACGCTGGTCGCGTCAGTAGCATTGGTTTTGGGGGCAACGGTGTCACTGGAAGAGGAAGTAGGGACTCGGACTCGGAGAGAGCAAGAAGCGTAAAGGGTGGAAGATAGGAAAAAGGTGAGGAGATTTGTTGACAAGAGGAGGAAAAGGAAGCAGAGATTGGTGGAAAGAGACTTGGGTTTTCCAGGGTAAACCATTGGATTTGGATTTGTTCGCTGTATTAAGAAAGATATCGTACAAGTTATTAAGCACAGCTGAACTGGAAGCCGCTAGTTTTGCTATTCATTTTTTTAAATCTCTTAAAAACAAAACCTAATACGACAGCTAATACAATAATTTTAAAATTAATATGGTCAACTGAAGAAAATATTATATGCATAAAATAATAATTAAAGATGATATAACAAAGTCACAACTCATGATAGAAATTAGATAAAATGGTTACTAAATCAAGATGCTTTTTATTCCTAAGGAAACCTGTCCAAACAATTAGCAGATGAGATGCTTTTTACGCGCACTTGATCCGTCATATACAAGTTAATTTAGATACGGATTAGTAGCTATATCATTTACAATTTATTGGGGAAAGCCTTTTGTTTCCACGGAAATGCAAATGGAAGGGCAAGGTCTAGCTTTTTCTCTCCTTTTTTTGAAATATCATTATTTTGTTCTCATGTGTAGCAACCTGAATACTTGTTCTCTTATTAATTTTTAAATGATAAGTATATATAAAAACGGTTAGAAAAATGTGTGAATTTAAAAAAATAAATTGTGGAATAGTTTACTTTAATCTAACTTGTACCACTTGTAGTCTTCAAAAATTAATGCAGAGTGACTTCAAGATCTTAATCCTTAGACATCTTACGAGCTTATTGATGATCTCTAAAAGACTTGTCGTAGGAAACTATTACCGAATTGAGTAATAATCACACTTTTTACAGTACAAAAACCTTAGCCTGCCGATGGAGTGACAATTGTATTTTATTAAGGAGAGGAGAGTTTTCTACTCTTGTAATTTTCTAAATAGTCTTAGTGAATTGTTGGTATGGCATTTATTGGAACACCCAAGCCTATTTGTAATCTTTTAAAGATCAATAGATAACTCTCATAAGATAATCCAATAATACCTTATCAGATGATGTTAATATCTAGTAATCTTGATAATTCCAATTTATCAAGATAAAAGGGTAAAACATTATTTTAGATAGTCTAATCCAAATAGGACGGCCATCAAAGGTGTTATCGCAAGAAAGCCATTATCTCTTACTCACACATGATGGTAAAACTATCTTACCACTCTCTTAAGCCATCCCATTGCCAAGTTCATACTAGTTATTGGATTGTCCAAACGCTAAGTACATTTGAATGTTAGGAGGTCTATATTAGGAACTCATTAGAGACAACATAATCAACCATTTAAAAAATATAGTGTTTTACGTGATCTAGATTTATTTGATCATATTAGATTATCTCAAAATTCCTCAATGAGCATATGTCAACCACTTTTCACATTGTAACTTATATTTACATTTATGTAATAGCTTTCAAAAGCGACATAACGGATTGACCTTTAATATAGTGCATTGATGTAATATTAATAGTCTTTCCCTTCACCCTCACACCACTTAATTTATAAAATGAGTGTTTTCTTAGTAATGTCTTATATTGTGAAACCCCAAACCCATCCGAGTCCTACGAGAGCTCATCAATTAATTGATGGACGTCTTCTATCCGTCCCCTGTCCATCCCTTATCGGTCATCTGTCAGGGCTTAGGCACCTACCTCGAGTCTTCTTAAATTCGTTCCTTATTTGTTGTCTGTTGGAGGCCATCAACCATCGGACGGATGTCCTCTTCTATCCCTTGTCCATCATCCATTAAGGCTCCAACAACTATCCTCGATCCCTGAGAGCTTGTCAACCATCGAGCTGAGGCTTTTTATCCATCGACTGTCTAGAGTCTAGCACCTATCCTGGGTCCTTTAGAAGGCAATCTACCATTGAGCTGACCTTGTTTATCTGTCTCCTATCTGTCATCCATTAAGGCTCTGATATCCATCTCGAGCCCTCCAAAAGCCCATCAACCACCAAGCTAACCTTTTTTGTTCATTGTCCCCTGAGGCTTCGTGAATGGAGAGGTCAACCATGCATCCCAATGTAATAAAAATTAAAACAATGGAACAAAAACAAAAACAAAACATAAAAAATCGACCTTACCCACCTAAGGTCATTTTCAAAGGTCCTTTAAATGTCACCAAGTAATTTTGCAGCAAGCACATGATTATAGATCACTACCTTATAGATAAAGGATGCTGGATCCTTTATCTTAACACCTAAATAGTTCTTTGATCAACTCCACACCATGCTCAGTTGTAGAAAACTAAAGCTGTCCAAGATTTCCTTATGCAGCCTCTAATGAAAGTCCAAACCAATGTTCTCTAAAATTCCTTCGCAAGGATTGGGATTACTTTTCCCTCTACAAACTGCTAGCTAGGTTGATTACAAGAGTGAAACTTTCTATAGTGTAAACTCACCCTTATTTGAAAGCTTTACAAAAGTAAAATATTTTCTTTCTCTCTTGTAAAAGGCGGCTATGAACCGGTTAGGGTCTCTGTGTTTTCAAACTCTCTTGAAAGTGAGGCTTAAGTTAGGCTTTTATGGTTAGGGTTAATTCCAGCCCATGTGTGGGAAATTACATCTTTATGTAATTATGAATTAACCTCTCACTTAATTAAACTATTTTAATTAAGTGCTTAGTAGCTCATAGCTTCTAACTTGATTAAGTCTTACTTGATCACCCATCCCATTTTATTTTCAAATCTCATTTTGCGTGCATGACCCATTCGGCTTTCAACATGTTGGCAATGTTCTTTGAATGTAATCCAAAAATTAATTTTAGGATTAGATAAATTGAAACTAGTTTAAGTTTATCATTGATCATATGAACCATCTTATGATCATAGACCAAGAGTGGGATAAACCAATCTATCATGACCTCTCAAATGTTAGAGAATTGAAAATAGTTTGACTCAACATTTTCAGTGATTAGTCTTACAATGTAATTCAACCTTTTCACCATGTATCTCCAAATGCTTAAAAGCAAGGTGGAGTGTTAACTCTTAAAACTTTCCATAGTAGTCAGGACTTTGATCAACTGTCATGCATTGTAAGAAATTCATTTCCTAAAATTATCGTGCTCTAGCCAGAGTCTTCACTGTTGGAATAAGCTCTATAGCCAATTGAGATTTGTCAAGCTTTGGTTCCAATCATGCAACTAGACCATTCATATTGAATGATGAAAGGTTTTCCTTCATAAATAAGACATCAATTATAATGGTTTATAAGTCTAATTGGTTGAATTCCATGAAATTAATATGTCTTAAAAGGGAACTGTAATGGGTTGCAATTATAGGATTCCTATGCATCAAAGCATAAGCTCTAAATAGTTCTTGATCATTGTATTACTAAAACGGGGCATCAATAATGTTCAAAGATTGGCACATGCTATGTTACTTATTTTTGAAGTAAACAGCAAATCTCATAGATTGAAGTATTGAGATACTTGGAACTAGGATGTGGGTGTTTGCCTTAGGAAAGCAAGTTCACTAAACATGACCCGATATGAGAAGTGCATTTGGTATCTCATTTCAGTGTCTGCATAATACTTCTCATGTGACAATCGTGTAAATGCTCCTTAGACTTGAGACACTAAGTTATTTTATATGTAAAGTGCTATGCTTTGACTTCATCCCTATGAGTGCTTAATCAGGATGTCAAATTAGGATGCTTTTAGGTATATCATGAAGCATGTGAAGGCAAAATAAGTGGTCAAAATCATCACCTTAAGTGAATAATGGGACATATCCTAACAGTTCTTGGTTGATATTAGCTTATTGAAGTCCTTGGCTAAGGCAACTTGGAGATTATGAAAAAGAGTTTCATAAGCCTCTATTGAGCTAATTATCAAACTTCAGGAACAATGTGGAGTTCTAAGAGAGAAGACACTGCACCATGCTCTTGTCATCTTGGGGATATACAATGAGAGAATGAATTACAGTGAAAGACTGATCACTGAAAGGTTGAGTTAAACCATCCTAACTCTTTTAACATTTAAGTGCCCATGATTCATTGCTAGATGTCAATCTTGGTCTATGAAATTAAATTAATTAAGATTACAATTTAATTCCATTGCCAACATGTTGGAAACCTATTGGGTGACACACAAAAGGTGATTATTAAGATTAAATTGGAAAAAGTGATTAAATTGGACTTAATCTATTAGAAGCTTATAATCTTTTAGACGAAATTGATTAATTATGGACTCAATCAGTTAACAACAAGCATGTATGTAGTGTTATCGAGTAATGTAATCATTGTTTGATTAATGAGTTGTAAGTTTTTAAGGAGTTCATTAAAATTGTTTAATTAAGTTATTGGATTAATTTGTAATTACATAAAAGTTATATAATTAACATAATTAGGGCTCAAATTAATCAAAGTGTATAAACCTTGCCATAAGCCTAATTTCAAGTTGAGAAAGAAAAAAATTAGCCAACTAGTGTATACTGCCCTTGGTGAGTACAAAGGAGAAAATAAGTTTTCTTCTTGAATATTTGGCCTAGAGTTTTTGTTTCTAAAGATAAGTGTTTTTAACACTACTTTGCTAGACATCGTAAAGCACAACAATTCCGTCCTAATATAGGGTTTCTCATAATCATTGTGTGGACTTTCATTAGAGGCTACACGAGAACCTCTTAGATAGCTTTGGTTTACTAGAATCGAGCTAGATGTAAGGTCAATCAAACATGCTATTCGGGGCTTTAGATAAGGAATCTAGCATTCTTTAGCTGGAGAGGTAGTGATCTATGATCATATGTATACTGATGCATGGTCGGCCTATCCCAACATTGGTATCAAAGCCACCTTCAAGGCGTTTAATTGTTTTAACATGTTTATATGTTGATGATTAACTTCTAGAAATTTTACTTTTTGATTTTACATCACTCTTTGAAAAACCTATTTCTAGAATGTGTTTTTAATTTAATCAATTTTATTAAAATTTAAAGACATTTTTATCATGATTTAGACATGTTTAAGTTATTTTAAATGATGTTTAAAGTCCTAAAAGGTTAGGATTAATTACCATTTGTGACAAATCTTTGGGTTGAAGAAAACACTAACTAGTTTTTGCATTGTCTAATGACAGCACATGCATTTCGATTTGATCCTTTTACTTTGGTTTTAGAAACAAATCAACACATTGTGGAAATTCATTATCTTGAATTTGTCAATCAAGAGTTTCTGCAATCATCCCCGAATGCAAATGTAAATTGCATAAGATGAAATTTCAATTAGATTCAAAAGGATGCATGGTGATGGATGTTCTGGTGGTGTGTTGGTGCTGGACTCCTTGCTCAGTTTTTGCTTAATTTCCAGCAACCAAATTTTGTGGAATTGTTCCACATTAGTTGCTGGATAAGTGGACAGCAAGATCATGAAACGTTCTTGATCAATTTGGCTGATTTTAAGAAAGAAAATCCGAGAGAATTAAAATCTATGTCACACACATAGTTTTGGACATGATTATCAATTTTAATTAACAAGCAAGTCTTGGAAATTAATTCTGAAAAATTCTCAAATAAATTTCTTATTAGCAATGTTTATTTAAGTATTATTTCTAGAAAAGATAAAGTTCAAATATGCTGATTTCAAGCAAGAAAATTGGTGCAAATACAAATTTGTTCAGCTCACTGTTTAGGCATGAGTTTTGATTTTAATTGACAAGAAACTTTTGGAAATTAATTCTGAAAAATTCCAAAAAATTTATCTTTATTTAAAAGTTCAATGAGGACTATCTCTGGAAATTTTCATGGTCAAATAAGCTGATTTAGGCAATTAATTGTTGCAAGTTTGAAAACAGTTCAATGAACATTTATGCCTTGGAATTCAGCTTTGAATGGCAAGATAATCTTGCAAAATTAATTTTGAAAATTTTAAAATATTATCCTCATTTGAAATTTTCAATTAAAAGATAAAATTTTGAATTTGGATTAATTGTTAAGTGGAATGTTCTTCACATGTGAAATGGCACCCATGACAAAAGTTGTGCATGGTGCCACTACACATGGATTCCGCACCTCCCGTTGCCATTGATGCAACCGTTTTATGGAAAAAGGTTGTTTGCTGGACAAATTAGGCACTCAAAGACCAAGAAGGATTCTTTCCTTAGCTGATCATTGACTCCCAAAACATTGGGGATGCATGCCTAGAATCATGAGTTTGGATGTAGGATGGAATCAATTAATTTTGAATTAATGATATCAAATCTCCTATTTAGAATCTTATTCAACAAGATTAGATAACTCCTAAATCAATAGGATCGATTAACCTATTAAAATATAATAATGATTAGATTATTTTAGTTAAATTTGATGGATAATCTTTAAAAAATATCCATGTAATCTGATTACATAAATTTAATTAAAAAGGGAGTTATCTTACCATATTATCTAAAGATTCTAATATTGATTAGAAGTCTTAAATGGTAAGATAATTGTCACAACATAATTAAATGGATAACGCTAAATTGAAGATTGTATGAATACCCTTTATGGTAATTTTAACCTTAGAGCTTATATAATTTATGTTGTTAAATAGTTTATCAAATAGTTTTAATTTAATCTTAAAAATTATTATTTTTCATAAAAGCTTCACAATAGCTTTTAAGTTAAAAAAAAGTTAGACCAAACAATCTCTTATCATGATTTTATTTTAAATCTTTACTTTTATTTTTATAATAAGTTTTAGAGATAAAAACTAGAAACTAAGAAATCAAAGAAAAAAAGTCCAACTCAAACAAGATTTTAGCCTTTTTTTTTTCTCCATAGTCCAATTATTTTAGGCCACTTAATTTGCTCTCGCCTCAAAACACTTCAAAATGACACTTTGGTCCCTTTTGTTTCAAAATGATAATTTTGGTCTTTTAATTGTTAACACCGTTAGTCAACAATTAAAAAAAAATTATATCTAAAGCTATACAAATATTTTAGAACACAAATGCCCTCTTTAAAAAAAATCTACTCATGCTCTCTTTCAAAACTTAATAAAATTCACTTTAATATTTAATAAAATTCAATATTTAACAGAGAAGAAAAAACCTTAGAACTTAATAAAATTCTAGAATGAAATTTGTGAATGTGGTAATTAGGTTCACTTTGATACTTAATAAAATTCAATATTTTACAAAAAAGAAAAAAAAAAGACCACACCAAACCGAAGAAGAAAAATTCATTTTTCGTTATGTCTACCTTTTTCAATTCATACTAGTGTGACTCTTTATTTGTTTCCATTTATATCAACTATGCTTTTTAATATTTATTTTTTCTTTCTTTTTTTACTTTTTTTCTTTTTATCATTATTTAACTTAAATTGATAATATTTTATTTGATGTTTAAAAAATTAAATCATTGAAAATTTTAATTTTCAGTGACTTTAAATTTTTCAATAGTTTACCAAAGAATATTTTTTCATATTGCTATTATTACTTAAAAAGTACATTTCGCAATGCATTAAAAAGTCCAAATTTTAAATTTATAAATAAAAAAAATTGCATGCATAATCTTATTTTTATATAAGACAACTACATTGAATCTATGGTTTTATTCGTCACGTTTAATCAGTTATTATTTTTAATCCATACATTATAGTTGTATGATGAAAGTAATGAGGTTCCTTGATCCTCCTGTGCTGTTCAGTTCAGCAACGTCGACCGTTCCAACATATGCAAGTGTTTAGGACACATAATCTATTCAAGATAACACTCCAAGTTTGATTGGGACAACATATGCAAGTCTCGTAATGTGTTAAGACATAGTTGACATATTTTCAAAAATGTTGGCATGTCTTAAATAATCATGGAACTTTCCTAGAATGTTTAGGATGGATATCTAAATTAGTAAAGTTTCTTAAATGGTTCATGATTCTAATTAAAATAAGTTTAATTAGAATGAACTACTAAGTCTACATAGATTTTCAAATCGGATTTGAATTGATTGAAGTTGTGAATAAGATTAGTCACTTTAGTAAATGATTTGGTTAAGGTGTTTTGCAAATTATGTTTTCACAAGAATATGCCAAATTATTAGAATTATGGTCTTCAAATGTTGAATGACATTTTTCATATGAAATGCAAGATCATCATCGTATGAAGCATGTTTGTATTTACTTATAGGTTCATAATTAGATTATGGATGTATGAGGATGGGTATGGACTATAGATTTAATATGGTTGTGGATGAGTGGTTGAATGGGTTTTTATGGTAATTTTTCAAATAGGGTTTGTGAACCCTACCTTATCTTTTACATTCTGGGTTTGTAAAATTCTTTTCTTATCAAACTCCCTTCTAATGTAACTCGTGGTTTCTACATTCAATTGTAATTAGGAGTAGTATTGGATTAGGAAAGAAATTTTGTAAATCTGAAGATAGAGATCCAAGGCACCATGAAAAGATAAAGGTGGATGCAAGCTAAGGCATGAATTGCTTAATGTATGCTATCCCTTAAGATTTGAATAACTAGTTTCCTTTGATGGCTTAAGGAAACTAGAGTAGAAAAGTCCATAACCATCCTAGCAAAACAACCGGTGATATATTTAATTTTATACAATATATTAAATGCTATGCATGCTAACCAAATGATACATTAATAAAGCAAAAAAGGAAAAAATCCCTCGTGTGTTGAATTGGGTCCAAGCCCACTAGAAAGATCTTAGAAGATACTTTCTAAAATGACTTTGAGAGTTGTCATTTTGCATATAAAATAATGGAAGAACTATTTGAAATTCTAAAACATTATTTAAATAGTTTATGCATGTTATTTACCTATTGCTTTTATTTTATTTTATGCAGACATATTTTATATACATCACAAATGTTTAATAATTTATCACTTCGGAGCACCTTGGATGCAAACAAACTCGTTGCCTTAAACATCTTGGATTGGTTTTGGAACCTCAAAATTGTCTTGACAGAGGAGAAAAAATCTTGTGTCCTGGACATTCTTATTCCACCAATCCCTACTAATGATGCTAGTGTTGAGGAATAGGAAGCATACCAATGTCATAAGGATGGCGATGAACAGGCAGCATGCATGATGCTATCCAGTATGACCCTTAAGCTCCAAAAGTAGCATGTGCACATGGATGTCCAATTCATGATTCTTCACCTTGGAGAATTGTTCGATAAGGAAAGGCACATTAAGATATATGAGAACTTTAAGGAATTGTTTTAGTGCAAGATTGTAGAAGGCAGTTCTGTTATACCCCATGTGTTGAAGATCATTGGACTCGTTGAGAGGCTTGGACAATTAATACTAGTGATGCATCATGAGCTAAGTATATACTTATTTCTGCACTCTCTTCCTAACAACTTCGGTTAGTTCATGTTGAGCTTCAATATGAATTGATTGGAAGCTATTTTTCTCAAACTTTTGAATATGCTAAACACGGTAAAAAGGTCCATCAAGAAGAATAAAGGAGTTTTACTTCTTGTTTCCTCTTCAAAGGCCCAAACGAAGCCTAAGAAGAAAAAACCCCAAAAAAGGAAAAATGTAGAGTCCCAAGCTAGAAGGACAATTAAGCCTAAGGGAGGAGTCAAAAAGGATTAAACGATTTGCCATCACTGTGGCAAGCTTGGGCATTGGAGGAGAAATTGCAAGGAGTACCTGGCTACTATTAGTAAGAAAAAGAAGCTTGTAGAAGTTTCTAATTCAGGTACCATTTGTTAAGATATACTACTTTATGTTATAAAGGTATATGATACCTTATGTTGGTTTTAATATATATGACATATTACAAAGACCAAGGTCAAAGATGAGTAAAATCTTAGCTAAGGAGGTGACCACACCAATGAACGACATAGAGCATTGGATGCTTGCATTTCTATTTATATTTATATTTATGTTTTGATTTGTTGGATAATTTAATTAAATGTTTTGAAACATTTATTACCATGTGGATGGCTGATAAAACATTTATATTTAGCATTTGGACGTTAAATTTTTAATGTTTTGTATTTGGAATAATAATGTTTTGTTTAATTATCCACATTGCATATTTTTCCTTACAATAATATTTGACCAATTACAAATTGCATTAGTATCAAATTAGTTTGATTAAAATGAATATTAATTGATTAAGATTTATGATTAATTGATCAAATGGAATGAAAACTATTTCATATAATGATGGAATTTTCTTATGAATCAAACATAAAAATGTTTATTCAACAGAAGAAAACAAATTCATATAGTGATATGATTTAAATTATGATATGATTTGCCTTTAGCACAATTGTTGGAGCTGTTAAAGTACCCTTCAAATCAACAAATGGATGCCATATCATCTTGTGCGAAGGAAGGAAAAATTAATGAAAGCAAGCCAAGATATAGCACCTGTTTGGGTAAGTTTTTTTTTTTCAATTTATCTATTTCTTAAAAGCAAAAGTAAGATTAAATAAAATTTTTTGAAGTTCTTAAATAGAAAAAATAACTTTTTTAAAGAAAAAAGTTTTAAGAAAAAATTTAGAGAGAAGTTTTCTCTTTTTTTCTTTTAAAAATATACTAGCTTTTCAGAAGACTTTTCTTTTCATTTCAAAAATGTCCTCATCTATAAAAAATAATCCCACAATTACCCTCTTAAAAAGTATCCTCTCTTTCAATCAATCTCTCTTTCCTCTCCCTTTCTCTACAAACTCCCAACTCCAACGTAAAGGCTGATCTATCACTCATTTACCTCTCTCTGCAAAGACTACTAAAAACAATTCATGATTAATGAAAAATTATTTATTAAATATGCTTTACGGTAATTTTAATTAAAATTAGAGCTTATATAAGTTGTTTTGCTAAACAACTTATCTATAAAAGAAGAGCTTATAAAAGTAAATTTACTAAATAGCTTTATCTTAATTTTGAAAACTATTATTTTTTATAAGAAATTCATAATAATTTTAAATTTAAAAAAATCAAACTAAATAGGCTTGTAACTAGGCAGTGAAGACAGGTTCTGTGTTATATATAGAGACATAAATATATTCAGTTTGTCTCTTTAACTAATGAAACTTCAGGATTTGCAACTGGATCATGCTTCTTCTTCTAGTGGACTGTTTACCTAAAAATAATCATGGAATATATGATGCCAATTTTTTTACCTTTCATCTATGTTTGTTGCTCTTAGTTTCAGTGGAGATGATTCAAGAAAAAAGGCAGAGACAATCCCAAACTTTATGCAGGGATTAAAAGTACTACAGTTCATTAGACTTTGAAAAAAAAATTCAAAGGTTTAACTATTAAACCAAAAATAACTATATTATGGAGTCTAAAGAGCATTTGATGTTTTTAATGGACGTAATATATACATCTAAGATAACTAGAAGCTCGTATTAAAGTATACCATGTTATGAAAAAGGCTTATGCCTAAACAACAAAAGGCCCATAAGGCCCTTCATCAACCAAGAGGACACGTGGTGCCCATGATGGACACTAATTGCCCCATTACCAAGGGTTTAAATATACTTAATAACTACCACCAAGGGTAAGGTGTCATTGGCTTGGAACTTTAGTCCTGCAATGTTATAATCTCGTGTAGGTAAGATCAAGCAAGCCTTAACGAGGGTGAGTGTTTTCGATCACTAAATAGTACACAGTGGTGTGTAAGAATGCAAAAGCATAAAGTAAATAAACTTGAAAAAAGAGATAGGGGATAGTAAATAAGTATTATTGCTCCAATGAGAGAAAAATAAAGTACCTATGATCTAAGCACAAAGGTAAACGATTAATGCTTGATGAAAATAAAGGACTACCTAGGGTGGCTATTTATAGCTTTTAACCTACTTACTGTGCAAGTAAATAAAAATAAGGAATATGCTAACCTAGATTTCCTTAGAATACAAAAAAGGTAAAGACATGTTAAGGTAAAATCCTTAACCTATTTAGCAAGTATCTAACCCCAAACAACAACCTAAATAACTCAATCCCCATGTAACCCAGTCGGTTCTTCAAAGTGGCCCTTGCGTGTGCAACCCATAATGTGCTAAGAGTGGCTCATAGGTGCTTGCCCTAGCTGTGCGACATGAGTAGCTTTCCTCCATGCAGCGCCTAAATTTAAGAGCTAAGGTTATGCAGCATTAGGGTTTGTGACGTGGGGTGTAAGGATGTGCACAGCCTAAATGTAT
>NW_018397273.1:3034020-3040882 GCF_002168275.2 Theobroma umbraticum
AGTTTGCATGACCTAATAGCGCATGGCACACAAGTGTGTGATGCTCAGTAGCATGGGATGGACATGTGTAAGGGATCTGCTCATGGCCTTCGCATGCACAAGACTTATGTGTTAGGCTAGCGCACTAGGCTTATTGGGTGTAGCGCCTATGGAAGCCCTATGCTTTAATTTCATCCTTACGAGTGCCCAGCCAAAGATGCCTAAAGAGAATGCTTTTGGGTATAGTATGAATCATGTGAAGGCGAATGAGTGGTGAAGATAGGAATCATTATCCCAAGTGTTTTTAAAGGACATATCTTATTAGTTATTGGTTCATATTAACTTATTGAAGTCTTTGGCCAACGCGATTTGGAGATTATAAAAAAAGTTTCATAAGTCTCTATAAAGCTAATGCTATAACTATAAGAACGAATATGGAGATCAAGCTCTTATCATCTCTAGGATATATGATGAGAGAATGAATTACACTGATAGACTATACACTGAAAGGTTGTCAATTAACCCTTTCACTCTCATAACAATTGGATGGCCATGATGCATTACTAGATGTCAATCTTGGTCTATGGAATTGATTATAAATTAATTGTTTGGAATTTATATTAATCAATTAAGTAATTATTCAAACCAATTGTCCACATGTTAGGAACCTAATGGGTCACACACAATGATTGCATTTGAATTAAATTGGTAGAGTGATGATTTAAGTTAGACTTGAATCACATGCTAAGTAATTAACTTCTATAAACTTGATTGAAAAAAAAGTTTAATTTTGTTTTGGGCATAATATATAAATAGGTATAATTATAATGTCGAAATTGCAATAATATAAAGGAATTATTTCAATTTAATTTTGAAAATTATTTCAATATAATTTCCTTTTGGTTTAATTAAAATAGTTTAATTCAGTCATGGGACTATATTGAAATTTGCTATGATTTGGAGGGCATTATTGCAAAAGTAAAGTTAATTTTAACCTAGTTATATAAATCGTAGTTAACTATTTTTCCATATAAAATGACAAGAAGTTGTCAGAAAAGAAAAAAAAAAGGGTTTTTCTCTTTATGTGTCATCACCTACTTTGTGAAGAAGAAAGATTATTTTCGAAACAATTTTTCAAGTGTGTGATTTGGCCATCATTGTGAGAAATGGAAAGGGACAAATGTCATCCCCTTTTGGTTGCACAAAAATATAGTTAAAATCAGCCTCTTTCACTAAAAGGTTCAAGTGAAATCGTGTGTACTATCGTTGAAGCCAAGAGCTTGATTGGCTAATGTTTTTGCTTCTTGTGGTGTTCACATGTAGCGTTGAGGAGATAGTTATTCTGATTAGAAGAACATTGGCAAAGTTAGCTACTGATTTTATGATTTTATACGCCATTCTATGTGTTAAAATATTACTATGGTGATCCGTAGGTGGAGGTATGTTTTCTTTTAAAAGTTTTAATTTTCTTTCGATTGAGTATTTCGAGCATGTCGCCCATGTAGAAACCCAACATAATGTATACTAACTATTTATGGTCAAAAGTTGCTTGTTGATTAGGTATTCAGATATGTGAAATTCCATCTTGAGTAAGAGGATAAGTTAGGAAATCCTTAGGTGAGCATATAGATTACATATTTTGAACATCAAACTTTGTTTAACCTTCAAAAGAATTCATTGGCACTTTTAGTTGTCTATCACTTTTGATGCCGAAAACTTTCTAAGTTTGAAAAGGGTTAAAATATGCGATTTTTATATAACAATCTTTTGAGAATAAAGATGGCGATAATGATTCCCTTGATTTTTAGATGATCAAAAATAATTTTCTCATAATTTTTGGAGTATGTTCGCTATGGTATATGGTAGTCGCAAATTTAATTTCAATCAAACCTTTTCGATTTTGTTCATGAAACGAAAATTTTGATTTTGATGCTTTTAGATTTTGATTTTTTTAATACTTTTATTGAATCCAAATGGGGGTTTGCTTGCTTATTTACATTAAATACCATTTAATGTAAATATGCTAGGTGGTTTTTTGTGGGCAATATGCCTCAGAAATTGCATTCTGCCTCAAATGTATTGATACATGTTCATGTTGTATTAATACATTTAGCTTAGAAAGGATTTTTGATGAGCATGTATCAATACATGTTATAATGTATTGATATATTTTCTCCAGAACCAAAGGTATCAATACATTGACCAATGTATGGATACATTTCGTTGATTTTCAAAAAAAAATGAAAAGGGTAAAAGGATATTTTCACATCCCATAGAATAAATATGACTTGAACTCTGAGGGATTTCATTCTAAGTCTTCTCCAGTCAGTTTTTCAGCAATTCTAAGCTCTTTTAAATGCATTTTCACCACAAATCATCATTTTGGAAGATTGGAAGCTTAGTTTTGGATTTTTCAAATAAAAGTGACATCTTTCAACTTTTAAATCTTGATTTATGAATTTTCCACCGCTAAAAATATTATTGTTTTGCCAAGATTTTCTACTAAACACTAAAGCTCAAAGATTTTGTGATTTTCCTTAGCATCAAAGCTCACTTAAGGTAAGTATGAAATATATATGGGTTTTTAAGCATGGGTTTTAACTAGAAAATTGGTCTACCTAAAAGTGAGTAGTTTCAAAAGTACCTAGAATGGTTATTATGAGATTTGTTTTCTAGGAAATGATTGTGATGATTATTGTATGATAGGAATACTTGAAAACTCTAGGGCTTTCATCAAAATAGAGTTGCGATTGGAGCTAGGAGTCAAATCTCAAACTAGATTAGTGGATACATCACTTTCAAATGATTTTGATATGTAAAGCTAGCATGATTTCTATGAAAAGGATTATTTATTTATATTGAAATGATATCTCTAAAATGATTTATCAAACGATTTGAGTTTCACGAGTGAAAACGATTTTCTAAGAAAAATAAATTCTTAGTGATTGTAATATGATTGATACAATGGTTTTCAAATTGTTTTCGAAAGTACTAGGTATTGGTTTTCAACAAGGGGGGATAAGCACCTTATGTTTGAAGTCCACTCGATTACTCTAGTTTTCAGACTAGTGTGGGTACGAGATATTGTTTTTTTATTTATAGATGCTATAATGTGCATGTTTGGTATGATGAATGCCCTAAGATTATGTATATGATGTAAATTCCATATACCATTGAGATAATTAAGTATGTATGTCGTATACTATAAGCTTGTGTGTATAATGTAAATTCCATATACGTTATAAAGTGATTATGTATGCATGAAAAATGCCATGAGATTATGTAAATGATGTATATTCAATATACTACAAAAGATGATTAACAAAGCATGATGAATGTCATGAGAGTATGTGTATGATGTATATTCCATATACTACATGAGATGATTGCAAAAGCATAATAAATGCCATGAGATTATGTGTATGATGTGTTTTCCATATACCTTATGAGATAAGCAAGCTTGTACATGAAGGACATTCCACATACTCAATGCTACGAGTATGAGAACTCTATGAGTGTGATTGATTCCACTCTCATGAGGTGCAAGTGATGACTTCACTCCTATGATGTATCATAAATGTCTAAGGTGCAACGGGACTGTACATTGTTTGCCCAAGGCTGATGGGGGACATACCATCACAAAGTATGAGTTTAATGTTAATGGAATGATCGTAATTACTATGTTTATGGTCTGCTGCATACTAATGTTGTTTGAGCATTGTTCATGATTTGTACTTTATGATGGCATGAAAATATGCTTAATGAAGAAAACTAAGCCTTAAAGAAAGTCCAAAAGGTAAAGGAATTTAAGGAATGCTAAAAGTGGAAGATTTTGCCCAAAACTTTGAGTTATAGGCTGAATGGATCGATACATATAAGTTAAGTGTTGATAAATAGAATGCTTTAGGAGGATTTTTGTGTAAAATGTATCAATACATTTTACTAATGTATCGTTAGATGCTTGAAAGTGTTGATACACTCAAGAATGTATCGATAGATTTGGTGTAGAATAAGTTGTTTGATTGAATTTAATAAGAATTTTAGAGGTAAAGGATTCTAAAAGGTTTATAATAACATGTTTTCAAATGAATGCTATTAAAATGTGTTCAAATAACATGTTTTATGAATTCCATGACTAGATTAGTTATTAATGTCATGAGATTATAAGTGCATTTTTACGAAATACTCTCTTCCCTTGGCATGTGCCGTTCCTGTATCCACTCACGGAGTCTTTGTGACTCATATGTTATTTTTTCCATTTATTTTGTTGTAGATTAGTGATGGCGTATGATAGTAGCTAGTGTTATGAATATTAGTGTCCAGTTTTCATTCTTTGGTAGGTGTCTAGTAGCCATTTGATGGCTAGAGGCTCAACCACATTCTATTGACAAATTGGTCTTTTACTTTATGTTTGTGATTATAGACTATGAACATGTTTATGTTAATGTTTCCAATGTTGGGCATTTTATTGATGATGTTATGTATGAGATTATGATGATGGTTCGAGGGAATACATGGACACCGGAGGATGTTGTTGATAGCAAGTGTTAATGTGCACTATGATAGTGGCACTTTTTCATATATATGTATACAATGATAAGGTTGTACGTGTGAATTCTAGTGACCCAATGGAGGGGTAGAACTATTAGATATGCTTGAGCATAGACCAAGAGAGGTCAAGGTATGTATTTTGGTCAAGAAGGGTCAATGATGACCCTCAAGTTGAGTATAACCCTAAATGATTAAATGAAGGATTATGGATAATTGATAATGGCATTAAAATATAGACTAACACAAACTAGTACATGATTTTGGTGTATGAGAGATACACAACACCTTCATGGAGTACACCCTCCCTTGAGAAAAGATGCTAATAAGTATAGGAAGTTGAAAGGCTTGATTGGTCAATAAAACACTAAAATGTGCCTACTTGATTCATGTTGAGATAGACATCTTATGTTCAGGACATGGCAGAGACGATTTTGAATCCAAAGGTCTTATGGCTATATAACTAGCCCTTGTTGATAAGATTTCAATGGATATCACTAGAGATAACTTGATGACTCATGAAAGTCTAAGTGTGCAATGTCGAGGTTGACAATTGAGGATATTATCAACCCTGTTTACTAAATGGTATTAATGGCATAGTGCCATAACATTGGTGGCAGCCATGCCAATAGCAATTGAGCCCACCATGTGTGGCGAACCTTGGAGCAACTTTTGCTCTTTGGTATCCACTGAACTAGGTGGAAAAAGTTCTAAACTGCAGAATATTTCTAGCTGACTTTCAAACTAATTTTTCACCCAATTCCAACCTCACACATGAACAATTCCTGATTAAATTAGTTGTGGAAATTTCCAAAAATAATTTAAGGCAATTTTGACCTAAAAGAATTGAAAAACACATGCTGAAATTTTCAATATGGCAGATTCGATTTAGCTTCCTTTTATGCTTAAATTTAGCTTCTTAAATTATGAAAATTTATGATTTTGCTGTCCATATATCCAGAAATGAATGTGTAATAATTACGCTCTTCATTTGCTGGAAATTAAGCACAAAACAGAATAAAAAAATAACACCTCAATTGCATATACGCACGCTGAAACTATAGTAGAATAGATTTGGTTTTTGACCTCTTTCTTGCTCAATTTGGCCAATAAATCATGAACTTATCATGATTATTTGATGTCTAGTTTCCAACAATGAATGTGAAACAATTTTGATAACTCTATTATATAGAGTTATTTCGACACATTTTGGGAGCTTAAGTAGCCAGATCTTTGAGATTTTAGGATTGAATTTTAGTATTTTAAGTGTTTTTCTAATTTAAGTTTGATTATATGTTGACTAGTTAATTTAAGTTATTTTAGTTAAATTTTATCTTATTTTGTTTTAAATTACTTTAAGATTAGTTATTGCTTGATAATTCTATTTTATATAATTATTTTTGTCCAATTTTGTTATTAAATGTGGGCAAAGTCATTAATTTTCAATTATAATTTAGTTATTTTTAGTTGATTTTAGAATTAATTTATTTTTAAGTAAGTTATTTTAATTTTATGTTTATTTCTTGTAATTTGGTTAGTTAGTTTTTATATTTTTGTAGGAACTAAGGGGATTGGGCTTAATTTTGGAAAGTAAGATGTTGAAAGACTTGGAAGTCTGCTTGCGTATGCTTTAGTGTTTTGACCATAAGTCATTCTCCGAAACTCCAAATGCTGTGATTCAAGAAGATTAGAAATAATAGGTTAATTTTGGAACTTATAGGTTAAGTTTGATAGTATAAATAGGATTTTTTTAAGCGACATTAGGTAAAAAAATTTTGAAAATTCAAGAAGCTAGAAGTTGAGGTTGAAACTTGAAGAGCAAGGTTGCAAGTATTTGTTTTGTTTTCTTCCATAGCTTTTATTTTTCTTGTTGCTCTCAATGGTTGAAATTTATATAATGTTATTTGTCTTTGCAATCATGAGTAGCTAATTTTCTTTTTCTAGGATTGCAATTGAACTTAGATATAATCTAAATTTTTAATCTCTTTCTTGCTTATCTTTAATGGGATTTGAATTGTTTGTTTGAATTTATTCTTAATGCTTTTAATTGCCTGATCATCAATAAATTGACTTAGAAACCTAAACAAACTTAAGAAAGAGAGTTTAGTGTAGACTAAAATTAGAATAGCATATAATCATATTAATTGATTTACGAATAGGATAGAGATATACCTATAGGCCATATGTAGCCAGATTAGAGCCTGAAATTCATGAGTCTATTTTAATTTCAATTTATATAAGGATATAGTGTTTTGATTAAAATAGATATTTTTATAAGATAGGTCGGGAGACTATTATAAATAATTGAGGGCTCTAGGTTAGCAATTCAACCCAT
>NW_018397273.1:3040982-3041083 GCF_002168275.2 Theobroma umbraticum
AGAATGCTTAGGTGAATGAATGGAAAAGTTCCTTATTGCCATATAGTGACATGTGAGCAAAAGAGAAATTGAAAGTTCTTGAGATGACTATAATGGGATAA
>NW_018397273.1:3041093-3041282 GCF_002168275.2 Theobroma umbraticum
GAAGTGTTAAGATAAACATCATGTTAATTAAAGTCACATCCTAAGCAATAAAGGAGAGAAGAGATTAAGCTTTGTTAAAAGGCCAAGAAAGGGAGTGAAAAGTTAAAGGCATATATAAGACATTGATAAAGTAATGTTAATATCAAATGATGAAATTGTGAACGAAGGATTACAAAGTTGAGCAAATGA
>NW_018397273.1:3041292-3041484 GCF_002168275.2 Theobroma umbraticum
AGCAATGTTATGAGGATTTGCAAATCTTAACTTGACATAGTTGAAAAGAAAACGTTAGTAACAAGACAAGGCCAATTATATGATATATTAGAAACTTAGGAATATCAATTAAGGAATGAATAGATGAGTACACATTCAAATATTTTAGAGAGTAAGTGCACGCTTTTGGAATAAATGTGCTTGCAAGGATAA
>NW_018397273.1:3041634-3041945 GCF_002168275.2 Theobroma umbraticum
ATTGATGTATTGTGGTATTTGGAACTTGCTAGGGAACCCAAAGGCTAAACCACAAGTTATGTGGTTGCATGATGTGAGATATAAACTACGGTGGGCAATTACAAGGAAATATTCAAGAGGAATGTTGTTATGAATTTTGTGAAAATAAGTATTAAATAGTGAAGCTAGAGAAAGGAAGTTACAAGTGTAAGTGGATACTTGCAATGATATTGAGAAGTATTTAAAAAAAATACTATTTCAAGTTTTGCAATTACAAGTACTAATTATATGACGGTTAAAGGGAAAATGATGTTATATCGGTATAAAGGAAT
>NW_018397273.1:3041955-3042051 GCF_002168275.2 Theobroma umbraticum
ATGATTCTAAACTTGATCGTCGGTTATTTTAGTTTTTCAGAGGGCTTATTGGGCTTGTTATGCCTAAGATTACTTAAAGTTGAAATTTTTGGAAAT
>NW_018397273.1:3042151-3067357 GCF_002168275.2 Theobroma umbraticum
CACCATAATATTTAAATATATACTTACCTGATGGTGCTCTATTTTATCAAAGCACACGGGTTCCCTCTAACCTCATTGTTTTCTTCCAAATTTTTCTCTTTTCTTCCCCTCCCCCACTTGGATTAGTCATATAACTCTCTATTGTAACTAATTCCACTGATAAATAAAATATTAATATTTTAATATTATTTTATTCAAAAATATTCTTTTTACTTGTTATTGTTCTCAAATGCTTAGATTTATCTCAAATGACGCTTCTTCTCATTAATGGAGTCTTATTAACTTCTAAATGAGGATATGGGATTTTACAATTGCCATACATGGCCACATTAGGACACTTGCTTAATGAACTTAATTTAATTGATTCCTATTGACATATAGTGAAGTAATTAATTTAGGTATTTGCACAAGCAACTCAATGGAGACTTGTCCATAACTTTGGATTCTAGGTTGGTAAAAGTACCCAGGCAAGATAAATAACAAGAAAAGCTAGTATCAAATGAAATGTTTAATGAACCCATAATCCTAGGTCTTTAATACACTGCTTTTCTCAACTCATTTAGTTTGTTACTTTATTTAGTGTTGATTTGTAATTGTTTTTAATTAGTTTTTTTTTCAATTTTTGGATTACTTAAATAAGATTAATTTGTTTTTTAATTTTAGTACTTAGTGAAACTTTATAACTAAATCATTGTGAGAATGATAATCCAAACTTACTATCTATATTACTTGTTTTATACGTATACTTACGTTTGGTGGCATTCTCGGTGATTTTGTTTTCTTTGTTATTGGCTAATATTAAAAGTTTACAGATTAATCTTAATTATGTTTATTTTTGTTTTGTGGTTTTGTTCAGTTGTTGTGTGAGAAGAGTAAACAACTTGGAGACTATTTTGTGTGATCCAGAAATTGAAAGAAAATTTTATAGACTTCTACGAAAGAATCAACAAGGTGTTGCTCCAATAAATACAATGGCTGATTGACAGAGTGAACAACAAATCCAAGATCGTGTAGTAGATGACAATCGTTGCTTAAAGGGTTATGTTGTTCTTTTGGTACAAGGAATTTCATTGACTATCGAAGGCTAGCTAGTCAAGAAAACAATTTTGAGATCAAGTCGACTATCTTCACTAGGATTCAAACCTTAGTTCAGTTTGGGGCCTTCTAAATGATGATCCCAATAGCCATATAGCAAACTTCTTGGAGATTTGTGACACTTTCAAACATAACGATGTCAAGGATAATGCAATTCATTTGAGGCTTTTTCCTTTCTCATTGAGGGATAAACCTAAAGCTTGGTTGAATGCACTCCTTACTGGCTCTATAACAACATGGGATGATCTGGCTTAGAAATTTCTTGCCAAATTCTTTCTTCTGGCTAAGATAGCTAAAATGCAAAATGACATCACATCATTCATGCAACAAGATTCCAAATCATTGTATGAAGCCTAGGAAAGATACAAAGAATTACTTACGCATTGTCCCCATCATGGGCTCTCAAAGTGGCTTCAAGTGTAAACTTTTTATAATGGTTTGAGTAGGCATGTTCGTACTACCATTTACATTGCTGCAGAAAGAGCTTTAATAGCTAAATCGATTGATGAGGCATATGATTTGTTAGAGTAAATGTTTGCAAATAATTACCAGTGGCCAACCAAGCGATCATTACCGACGAGAGTAGTTGGAATTCATGACGTTCATGCTATGACAATACTATCCACTCAAGTAGTAGCCTTAACTAAAACTCTTGAATTGTTTGGTACTAATAGTTTGTAAAGTCCTTTTGTAGCTTGTGAGTTTTATGGAGATAATCATTCTAGTCATCAGTGTTCAAGCTTAGCAAAGACAGTGCAATTTGTGAGTAATAAATAGCAAAATAACCTTTACTCCAACATTTACAACCTAGAGTGGAAGAGTCATCCAAATTTTTCTTGGGCCAATAATCAAAAGGCATCATCTACTTTAAGGCCAAATGCACCTCCAAGATTCCAGTAGCAAAATCAAGCACCTATCTTTGAGAAAAATCTAGCTGTTGAAGACTTACTAAGGCAATATATGACCTAGAAAGATAGTATGATACAAAGCCAAACAATTCTCATTCAGAGTTTAGTGGCTACACTTTGAAACCTTGAGACTCAAGCTGGGCAACTTGCAAATTGTTAAACAACTAAACTTAAGTAGCATTACCTAGTGATATAGAGGCAAATCTGAGGAGAAAAGCCAAGGAGCATGTTAAGGCCATCATATTGTCAAGTGGTAAGGAAGTTAACAACTCAGAAAAAGTTGCACAACAAGGCAAGTTTGTGGAGAGTGAGATTCAGAGTTTAGAGTCTAGTGACCAATGTCAGGCAAAAGTGACTAAGGCAATTACACCCCCACCATTTTTTCCTTAACGTTTCAAGAAGAAACAAGAAAAAAGTCAGTTTTACAAATTTATGGAAGTGTTTAGAAAGCTTCACATCAACATTCCCTCTTACAAAGGCACTTAAGCAAATCCCATAAAGAACATTTTTTCCAAAAAAAAAAAGATTAGGTGAGTTTAAGATAGTGGCAGTCACAGAGGAGTGTAGTGCAATCATTCAAAATAAGCTATCTCCGAAGCTTAAGGATCCAAGCAGTCTTACTATTCCATGCATAATTGGTGTTTTAGTTTTTTCTAAAGCTTTGAGAAAGTGAACATTAATTTGATGCCATTGTCCATCTACAACAATTTGGGTTTAGGGGAGATCAAGCCTACCACCATAACTCTTCAATTGGCAGATAGAACTCTTACATATCCTTGACGCATTAGTGGAAGATGTGCTTATGAAGTGGATTAATTCATATTTCCAGTTGACTTCGTAGTTCTTGACATGGAGGAAGACAAAGAGGTTCCTATTATCATTCAGAGACTTTTCTTACACATAACCAGAACACTCATTGATGTTGAAAAGGGAGAACTTACCTTACAAGTATAAGATCAAGAGGTAACAGTTAATATCTTTCGTGCTTTAAAATTTACTAATGATCATGGTGAGTCTTTTGTAGTTAATGTGCTAGATGGAATCACAATTAAAGTTTTCACAGAAGATCATCCTAAAGATCCACTTGAAGTATCATTGATTTTTTAAACTAAGCCCATTGATGATGAAGTTGTAGAGTGTGTTAATGCATTAAATGTTCCTTCTTGGGTATTGGGAGGTAGGTTTGAATTGTTAGATTTGACTATCCTTTCATCCTCACTAGTGAAACCTTACATTGAGGTTCCCCTGAAGTTAGACCTTAAAGCACTGCCAAAACACTTGTGGTATGCATATCTTAGAAACTCATCCATTCTTCCAGTTATTATTGCATCTGATCTTAACAACTAGCAAGAAGAAAAGTTGCTGAGAGATTTGAGATAGCAGAAATAGGCATTGAGGTGGTCCATAGTAGATATCAAAAGGATAAGTCCTTCCATATGCATGCACAAAATATTATTGGAGGTTAATCACAGAGCCACTATCAAGAATCAATGATGATTGAATCCAATTATGAATGAAGTTGTCAAGATGAAAATAATCAAATGGATAGACACAAGCATCATTTATCCTATCTCAAATAGTGAGAGGGTCAGTTCGATGTCATGCGTACCAAAGAAAAGGGGATGACAATGGTGGCAAACAAAAATAATGAGCTTGTTCTAGCATGGACAGTTACTAGATTGAGAGTACGCATGGATTATAGAAAGCTGAACAAGGCTATAAGGAAAGATCATTTTCCTTTACCTTTCATTGACTAGATATTGAACAGATTAGCTGGAAAAGAATATTATTGTTTCTTGGATGGATACTCAGGCCACAATCAAATTGCCATCGCACTAAAAGACCAAGAAAAAATGACTTTCACATGTCCATATGGTACTTTCGCATTTAAACAAATGCCATTTGGGTTATGCAATGCTCCAGCCGCATTCCAATGGTGGATGATGTTCATTTTTTCAGATATGGTGGAGAAAACTGTTAAGGTATTTATATACAATTTCTCAATATTGGGTAATAATTTTGATGAATGTTTGCTCAATCTTGATATAGTACTTTCTAAATTTTTAATTGAAAAGGAATACTCTAAGGGAAGTGTAGATAATACATTGTTTATTAAAAAAATGAGACAGACTTGATTGTTGTTCAAATTTATGTTGATGATATAATATTTGGAGCTGCTAATGAAAGGTTGTGTGAGAATTTTGCTAAGGAAATGTAAGGAGAATTTGAAATAAGCATGATGGGAGATCTAAAGATCTTCCTTGGTCTATAAATCAAGTAATGTGAAGATGGAATATTCATCAACCAAGAGAAGTATACCAAGGAAATGCTGAAAAAGTTTGGCGGGATGAATATGAAGTCAATTGGAACTCCCATGAGTCCCTCAACAAAGCTTGACAAAAGTGATAAACGGAATGGTGTGGACCAAAAGCTCTGTCAAGGAATGATTGGTTCACTTCTTTATTTGACTACAAGTAAGCTTGATATCTTATTTGGTGTATGCTTATGTGTAAGATTCCAATCATGTCTCAAGGAATCACATTTGATTGCTGTGAAAAAGATTCTTAGATTTCTCTTGGATACTCAAAGCTTAGGCTTGTGGTATCCAAAAGGTTAATCTTTTAATATTTTTAGGTACTCTAATTCTAATTTTGCTGGCAGCAAAACTAATCAAAAAAGCACTAGTGGTACCTGTTAATTCCTTGGAAACATGCTTGTGTCTTGGTCTTGCAAGAAACAAAATTCTGTTGCTCTATCAACTGCTGAAGCTGAATATATATCACTAGGTAGTTGTTTTGCACAAATTTTATGGATTAGGCAGCAACTAAATTATTTTGAAAAGACTATGCATAAAGTCCCCACTTATTGTGATAATATTTGTGCCATAAATATCTCTAAAAATCCTATTCAACAGTCTAGAACCAAGCACATTGATGTAGAAATCATTTCATTAAAGATCATGTGCTCAAAAGAGATATTGAGATAGATTTTGTAGACACCTTGCGTCAATTAGCAAACATTTTCACAAAACAATTAAATGAATTTTTTTTTTTGTAGAATTACAAAAGATTTAGGGATGATTGATGACAGTGAAGTATGAGTTATGCTTAAGTGATGATGCTTTTGATGATATGTATTTCATGATGTTGTGTTTATCCCTTATTGCAATTGATTAGTGAATATTTTTGGTTAGCTAAGAACCATTCAAAGAAAATAGGATTCATTTTAATCAATCAAGGATTTCCCTAATCAATTAAAACAGATCTCTGTTATAGGAGTTAACCTGAGTTAGTAAAGTAATAATCAATTAGCAACTCCCTTAATCGATTAATGCAAGTCTGGTCATTAAAAGGCTTCCAAGTCAGAAGCGTAGTAATCGATTAAGGCATCCTGTAATTGATTTGAAGGTGGCTATGGAATAGAGAAACTATCACGTAGGAATTTTTCGTAACCAAAAAAAATTGGGCAAGAGGTATGAGACACCACCCACTCAAAACATGGGTAACCAGCTATTAACTCCCCATAAAAAGGCCTTTCATCTACTTGGAGAGTTAGTTACATTGAAAATCAATATCAAAGAGCCTTTAGATTTCCTCTCTTTTTACTTTCTTTTGAAACCCAAGAAGCCTTAAGAAAGAAAATCCCATGGTGAAGACTTCTCTTACCCACCAAGCAGTTGAAAAGGGAAAAGGAAAAAGGAAAGTTGATGATCCTTCGTCAAATTCCCTTAAAAAGAAAGGAAAAATAAAAAAACCTTCAATAGAGAAGAAAAAGGGAAGCAAAAGACAAATGACAAAAAAAGAGAATGGATTGACAGATGCAAGAGATACAACAAGGAAAGGTATTGGTTCTTTTTCTTTGCAATTTCGAAATGACATACATGCTGATAGATTTAGAAGAATCGAGAATGCTACAATTTCTAGTGGAAAATTTTTTGATTGAGATAGCTTAATGATTCACCGGGAGTAAAAGAAGATTTAGAGGGATAGTTTGAATCTCTGAGATTAAGATTTATGAGTACATTTGGATATAGAATGTATAGTCCAACTCTGATTAAGGAGCTATATTCTAGTATAGTTATTGATAAAACTGAATTGGAAGAAAAAAAGGAATTTGAATAGGATAGATTAAATGTGTTTTTAGATGATGAAGATTTTCAAAATAGTGCTTAGGATCTAAAAGAATTCTTTAAGACTGAATTTGAAGTAGGAGAATACAAAATGCAAGAGAAATATGAGCTAAACCATATGTGGGAAGTTATCACTAGAAAGAGGGAGAAGTTTCCCTCAAAAAGCTATACAAGTGAGATAAAAATGCTCAACTCAAAATTCTTCATTATTTCATAGCAACTACTTTCCATGGAAGAAGTAGCAGCTTTAGTTATATAAGTGCACAGGATCTGTGGCTAATGTAGGTTGTCTTCAATGAAATCCCATTGAATGTGGGAAGATACATGGTGGAAAGGATTAGAATAACTACACTAGGGACAAAACAAATCTACCTTGTGGCCATATCTTTACAGCCTTAGTGAAAAAGAAGGGTATTTGGAGTGGTAGATTTCAATATGATGTCATGAAGAATAATGATCAAGGAATATTCTTGGGTAGTGCATTAAAAATGGGGTATAAGATAGAGAGGAATTAATGTATTAACATCACAAAAGGTACACCTTTACCCTTTCCAACTAGTAGTTCTTCAACACCACTCACCAAAGCCAATCAACCCCCTCTTCAAAGTGACATAATGCTTAATCTCCTAATCAGAATTGATGGGAAGTTGATTGATCAAGTTGAGAAGATGGTAGAGATTGAAGAAAAATTTCAGCAGCTTGAAGCTATAATAAATCCAGCTAAGGAAACCAACGTTCCCAAAGACTCTGCCTCTACAACAAGTCAATCAAGTGAAAGGATTGTTATAGAACAATTTGAAAGTGCTACTTCTGGTCATGACAAGGAAACTGACAAGGAAATACCCGAAAATCCATATTAGACTCAAGCTGAAATTAAGGAATATCTAAATTAATTTTCAAAAATGGTAACTTTACATATTGTCTTAATTAAGACAAAAGTCGTCTTAATTTAGACAAGGTATATCTATTGTCTTAATTAAGACAAGAGTTGTCTTAAATTATTTAATAATATATGTGTTGATTTAAGATATCTTAATTATATTATTTTATTTTGGTAAGTCAAAAATTGTCTTAATGAATAAATATTTTTTTAAGGCAAGAGTTGTCTTAAAAATGAAAAATATTTATTAAGATATTGTTGTCATGAGATAAAATAATATTGGAGGATTTTAATTATAATTAAAGAATTAAATAGTTTATTCTTTGTTTATAATTAATTATAATTTCTTGATAAATTATAAGAGTCCATGTTGGATTAGGATTCCCTTATTTTATTATTAATTCTTTTTAATTAAAGATGAATAATAATAAAATAGAATAATTATTCAACAAGGAATCGTATTTTGACTTGGACAAATGATTATAATTAAATAAATATATTATTTATTTTTTAATTATAATTTTAATAATTTTTGGAGGAGTATGGTACAATCATAATACTTTATGGATGAAAATTTTGGACTCTTGATAGGAATTTAATGTTAATTAAATTCTTTAAAATAAAAAAGAGTCCATGATGAAATATAATATTAAAGTCTTGGGCACACCTTGTAAAAAGGAACAACAAAAAGAATATTTTCATGAAAAGAAAAAAAAACCTCTTGGTCGAACCTATTGTTGTAAATTCCCCTCCTCCAAAATCTTCCAAAGCTACCACTCTCTTTAAGGTTTTCTTGATCTCTTATTTTTGTTTTTTTTTCTAGAGACCTCTCATAAGACAATAACCGTAGCTTTAAAGAAGAAAAAGAGAGAATGTCACAACTCAAACCCAGGTGTCTGTGACCAATGCACGAGCCCAGTAGGCAAGCCCACTAGACTCAACCAAGCCTCAGAATTCAAAATCAAACAACACATAGCTAGGAGATTTCATAACCACATATTCATAAGTAACATTTAAATTCACCATAATACGTTATCCCTCGAACATAGTTCATATAAATATCCATAAGATCATGCATTAACCATTCAAGATGGATTCATATATAACAACCCTTAGTATACAATATTACAAGGCACTTAGTGCCTACAATATCCAAAATACATTTCTATCTAAACTTTAAAATTTAGAGTGTGGAAGCTAATGTGGACTTGATACAACGGAGTGACCAAAATAGGGACCTATCAAATGCCAAAATCGGTGTGTTAATAAACAACTCATGCCACGCTCTGTCTAGTGGCCTATTTATCTGCACATGGTACAAAATGGGTGTGTACTATAATACTTAGTGAATGGTGCACATAATCAGAATCATATACATACATTGGACACAGTAAATACTGCACTCTGTCAGTTAAAATTCTACCACGCAAGTATACGTATCGAATAGATAGTATATTAGCAAGTAGAGTATCGATCCCCGGGAATTGATCTAAAAGTTTACTAAGTACTAAAATATTGCAAATTAATCTTATCCAAACAATATCAAATAATATCAAATCAAACTAAGTTATAGCAGAATTAAATTAAGAAAAATCAAAATAATAAATACTCAAATAAATATCAAATCAAACAAGCCTAGGATTACAATATCCCTCACACTTCATCTAAATCTTACTTCTCTTCCTAACTTATCTCAATGGTTTGAATTGCTAACCTAGAGTCTAAATTATTTATAAGGGTCTCCCAACTCATCTTATAAAATATCTATTTTAACCAAAACACTATATCCCTATGTGAATTGAAATTAAACAAACTCATTAAGTCAGGCTCTAATTTGGCTACATATGGCCTATAGGTATATCCCTATCCTATACGCAAATCAATTAATATGATCATATGCTATCCCAATTTTAGTCTACACTAAACTCCGTTTCCCAAGTTTGTTTAGGTTTCTAGATCAATTTAATTGGTGGCCATGCAATTAAAGCATTAAGAACAAATTGGAATAAACAATTCAAATCCCATTGAAAATAAGCAAGAAAGTGATTAAAATCTAGATTACATGTGAGTTCAATTGCAATCCTAGAAAATAAATTAGTTCATAATATCTAATAAGACAATATCCAAGAAATTTAGCCATGAATCCAAGTCAAAGAAATAAGAAAAAAAACACAAAGGTAAGAGAGAAAACTAATAGTTAGAGATGTATGATCTTGATTCTCTCTCCAATCTCTTGTTTCCTTGCTTTGTTCTTGGCTCCAAATCTCCAGAATAGTTTCTTGCTGCCTCTTTGCTGCCTCTCTTGCTGCCTCAAAAATCTCTGAAAAAGTCTCCTTAAATAGGCTCCAAATAACCTAATTTTGCGAAATTCCGTTAATGTCCTTTATTTTTTTAGGGAAGTCGCGTAGCGCTGCGGCGCTACTTCTCCAGCGCGCAGCGCTGAGCTCTCTGGAATTTTGTATGTGTGCTTCCTTTCATCAACGCTGCAGCCTTGTTCTCCCAGCGCTGTGGCAGTCTATCAACTTCAAACATGAGTTTCACCCTGATATGTTAAGAACTGGGCAAAGTAGTAAACATAAAAGTTTTATCCCTGTCTCTAACTTTCCAATGGATTAAAAATCACATCAATTGGACTACTGGATTGAAAGATTTGCTCCAAATACTGCATCATGTTCAGTCTTTACATCCTGCTGCAGTGGTCCGAATTGACAAATGTTTTGACCATGATCCAATCATAACTGGGCCAATTGGTGAACATAAAAATTGTTTCCCTTCTTCTTATAATTTGATTTGTCAAAGAATCACCTCATTTGGAGTTTTTTAGAAAGAGATATGGTCAAAAATTGAAACATATACAAATGAAGCTATCACCATACTTGCACTGATTTTCATCAAATGAGTCTTTTTCACAATTTCCTACAAAAGCCATAGGAGAATTAGCAATAACTACTCTTAAAGTAATTTAAAATAAAGAACCTAAAATTTAACTAAAATAACTTAAATTAATCACTTAACAAATAATCAAACTTAAACTAAAAAAAACACCTATAATGCTAAAATTCAAACATAAAATCTCAAAGATCAGCTACTTAAAGCCGGCCCCTCAAAATGAGTCAAAATAACTCTATATAATAGAGTTATCACACTCCTAGTGCATTTACAAAATCTAGCAAGCATCTCCAAGTAAAGGGCATATCATTGTCCCTAAGTTTGCAATATGAGAGTATATCATCATCCTCAACATCCTCAAAGATCATCACACACGTCATTAGGCTTACTCTCAAAGCCAATTGAAAGCCAATCACATCATATTCCACAGCACAATATAGTCCCTAGAATATCATATCGATTCATATCATGTTTATTTAGGCCTCTCCAAGGCTATCACATGTCGTATACAAATCAATTCACGTCATGGTAGATCATCAAATGGTCTTCCCCTAGACATAGTCAATAACACACGGTGGCTAGCTAGTGGAGGAACAAATGACGCATAGGGCAAAGCCACTGGCAAAACACAAGTCATGCGTGAGTCGAAGCAATGGGCAGAGAATCAAATCACGCCTAGTGCAAAGCAACTAGTGGAAAATCAAATCATCAACTAGAGTAATCTCCTAACAGTTGGCATTGCTCGAAGCAACCTCTCGTAAGCGGCATTGCCTAGACTAATCTCTCGACTAAAAGCATCACAACATTGCAAAGGGGAATCACAAGTGGGACTAAACCATAACCCCCGTGTATCACCATCCCTACATACACACACAAAGTCATAAGGTAACAGGACCCACTTAACCTCAAGTTAAATCAACGTCCGGAATTCATTCCTCGAACGAAACACAATTCCACAATAAAACCATCATGTCTCTATTCTTCCATATGTCCACAACATAGAAATAATCACATTTATCTAGCTTCATTTGTTGATAAGCTCATTAATTTTAAGTGCCTCATTAATCATGGCTCACTGGCTACATATACATCAACAATCTCATTTTAATTTAATCATGGCCTAATAGCCACATATACATGAATATTATCACATTAGATCATGCATCAATATTCTGTCAACAAATAGGCAATCTAATCCCACATCATAGTATCACCATCACACTGATTTAGTCACAACATATCTAGTAGCCAATAAAATCATACATCACCTAGATGTTTAACAGCTCATGCTTCCTAATGTCATTCACAAGCAAACACATATACCAACATGTAAATTCACAATATACTAGCCTAGGTACACCTATCTAGGCAATTACATTCACATATGTATATACATAGTTCTCTAACCTAGGCATATTCAACTAGGCCTACATTCATAAAATAGTACCAGTGTAGCACATTTTCCATGCGTTATGCATCACGTGCATTTAATTAACCCACTCACAAAGACAAATTAGAGGTATTCCACAGCCAAACATTGATTCTTAACCTCCAACTGTATTTTTACTCAGAAATGTGCCCAAATTGCTCATTCTTCCCTTAAGCATATCAAAACATCTTGAAACTAGTTAATACAGGAGTTTCAAAAAATGACAACTTCTCTAAAAATAATCCAATCTTTAGCAATCCAATGTATAAGCTCAAATCCTTCTATAATGAGATAAACCCATACCTTAAAAGTTGGATTGTACAATTATTTAGCCCAAATCCTTAATCAGCTTAAAAGGCTAATTTCTTCGAAGTTGGACCAAATCAAATCTAAGTTATCAACCATTTAAATTGAAAATCAATCACTAGAAATGCTTAATACTACCTTTAGAAGCATTTCCCAACCTCCAAATTTACTCTAAATAACTCCAACTGCTTCAAAAATCAATTTAAGGGGGGGGGGGGGGGGTTAGGGTTTTAGGTTTTAGAAAAAGAAAGTGAAAATCACAAACCAAACTTTTTAGGAATAAAACCCCTAATTTCAATACCTAAAATCCTTGATTTTTTGTTCAAGACTCATGGGTATGAAGGTGTAAGCTTTGGGATAAATTGATGGGAGAATACAAGAAAAGAAGAAAATGAAGGGAAAAATCAGGTTTAGGGCTTTTAAGCTCGATTTTGGAAAGTCTAGCAATATAAGGTCGATTGTGGAGGGTCTATAGTCGATCTTGGACCAAAAAGTTTGCATTTCTCCCATTTTTCCTACCTAGGATAAACTAAAAAGGGCTTATAGTTTATCTTGGGTCATAATGCATGACTTCCCTTATATTTTATTTCACAGGAATGACCCTTTATGCAATAGGATCAACTTTTTTAGTCTAGATTCATAAAAATTGCTCCATTTAAAGCTGAAACCCATTCTAAATCTCCTCCACAACCTCAAACCATTCATATATGACTCAAATATTTAGTTAAATACTCAAACATAAGATCAGAGCTTCAATCTAAGCATCACACCATTGGATTCCTTAAATATGTTCATAAAATTGTTGCCTAAGTATCATAAGGCATGGTTCCTACACTTAACACATCCACATATCATTAAAGAAGTCTCCAAATATACAAGAATTGCAAGATCATTCTTCCTAAAATATAGTTCATACACATACTCCACAAGAATACACATCAAGGTTCAAATTTCACTCTTCAATAACTTAGCTCCATGTCAAAAAAAAAAGGGTGTTATAGAGAAACAATTGAGTTACCATTTTTATTTAGCATTCCACACCTTGTCCACTTAAGGTTCAAGTTGAATAGATTCGTGAAGAATACATTGTAAGTTTGTTTGGTTGAGAAATCAATCCTTGGTGTGGTGGTGAATTTACTATAATTCACTAGGAGGCAAGATTCAAGATTCTCACAATAAAAAGGTATGATTTCCTATACTATCTTGATTTTTGATTTTTTGATTTGATTAAATCAATGTGCTTAATGCTTGGTGTGAAGTTTTGCTTTTATATTTGGATTGCTTGCTTCTGTAATTAGAAAATTTTTAAAAGTCATAATTTACACAATCACATGCATGCACAAAGATCCAACTTCAATACAAAGTACACCTCCTAAATGTTTGTAGCCATTGTATTATAGAAAAGGGGTATCTATAATGCTCAAAGGCCAGAACATGTTATGTTCCTTACTTAGGTGGGCAATCGATCTCATAGATTGATAGTATAAGGATACTTAGAACAAACATGTGGGTGCTTGTTCAAACTAGAACAAGTTTACTGAAAATGATCTAACATGAAAATTCCATTTAGTGTCTCACTCATGCGTCTATGAGCATAGTTCTCTAGTGACAGTTGTGTAAATGATCTTTAGATGTATGAACTATAGTGATCTTGTATAAGAAGCGTTACTTTGATTCCATTTCTCCAAGTCTTAATCAAGGATACCCAAAAAGGGTGTCGTTAGGTATAGCATGTATTTTATGGAGGTATATCAATTGTCCAAAGGGGAATCATCACCTTAAGTGATAAGCAATGGGAAGTATCTTGTATACTAGTTAACTTGTATTTGCTCTTATGCAAATCTTTGGCCAAGGTATAATGAGGATTTGGGAAAAATGAGTTTTTAGGGAATCTTCACTGAGCAAATTTCAAGGTCAATAGCAAACATTGAAAGACATGGAGAGTACATGATTATGGGATTGAATTACATTAATAAGCTATGCACTAATTAGGTTGGTCAAACCATATTGACCTTTCTAGTAATTAGAGCCATGATGTGTTGCTAGACACCAATGTTGGTCTATGAGTATAAATTGATCAATTGGGAATTGAGGATTAATCAAATAGAGATTTTGTTTATCTAATTCTAAGTATGATTTGGAATTACAATTTTACTCATTGCCAACATAATTAAAAACTTAATGGGTCACACACATAAGGTTGAATTCTAAATTAATATTAATTTAATTAGATATGGTCTAATTGACTTTACTTAGGCTTAATTTGATTAAGTAATGGGCTATTCAAATGATATTTAATATGGACAAGTCTATGGGAGAAATTGGCCAAAACCCTGCAGAAAGGGGTTTGCTGATTTCTTAAGAAAAACATGGGGAATTTAGCCGATGCTTGGGTTGACTTCTCAAGCTTTGATATAGACTTAATTTATGGGCTTCAATACAATTGGGCCTAGTTACACATAAGTCTGAAAGTTAATTAAATTTGTATAGAGATACAAAGGTCCAATTAGCTCAAGATAGCTAATAATCTTTTACGGATTTGAGGCATGTCTATTTTTTTTATAAAAAGACCTTTCAGCCACACCTTGATACATAAGAAAGAAAACGATATGACTTTAGTCTCTTATGTGTTAAGATAGGATCACAACCAAAATAGAGAAACACAAGGTAGCTCAAAACTAAGAGTTTTCTAGCACAAACTTTGGCTACGGGATTCACTCACTCTAAGTGAAGAGATTTTTGTAATACACTGTGTGGATCTCCATTAAAGGTAAGACATTTGTGCTATTGTGGTTTTGGTCAATCCTAATTGGTGTGCAACAAGTCACAAACAAAATCCAAGAAGGACACCACCAAAGGTTATTCAGCTATAGGTTTTTTGGTATATGTCGAAATTCCACTCTTGTAGTTTGATAGATTATTTTCAATTAAAGTGATCAAGGGCTTAGGGGATTGTAAAATTTTAAATTTTCACTGTGCATAATCTGCCATAAAATGTTTTAAACCCTCAGCATTCAAATTTTTGTGAGTTAAAAGGTATAGTATAGTTATTTGGTTTGAAGAAAGAAATAAAAAATACGACATTCAAACCTTTAATTTAATAATAAATATTGAATTTTTTACTTAAAAAAAGCTATAAAAAATATGTATAATAATTTTTCACACCATAAATCTCTCAACAAGTATGGTGACTTCATTAATGTAAAATCAATACAGAGAGCCAATAATGGTTAATAACTGATGGAAATATTTATTATAGCAAAAGAATTGTGACAAATTTTGGCTTCATGTGATTAAAGACACTTTAACCACTACCATATCAACACATGCCACTTAACATAGTCACTCTCTAGTCTCGAGGACTGAAATACGAAAGGCATCAACTGCCTTATTTGCACCTCGATTCCATCGAATCCATCACCACACTTCCTCGTCAAAATCCGAGTGAAAGTGAAAAATGACTTCTTTTGCCACCTAATATCTTACCCCAATTTCTTTCCTTGGCCTCCCTTCACATATCAATTATCCTACGAGGCTCACTACCTAATCCTTTTTCATCAATTCATCATTTCAGTTTCAAAACAAGGCTCTCATGAGTGCGTCCTCCAAATTTGTACCCCAGGTATGGATATATATATATATATATATATATATACACATATATTGAAAAAGAAAATTGTTCATTAGTTCTTTTTATGAATGACGTCTTAGAGAGAATTAATTTGTTTAGTCATATTAAAATTTTCTTGTTGTGATGTTTATTAGTAGGTTGTAAAATAATCTATCAATAATTACAACTGTGTTGGGTTTTATTCCCAAATATAAAAGAATTTAATAGTGTTCACTCAAATAAGCCTACATCAAGTATAAAATGTAGTATATTTAGTCACATAAACGTGTAAATGCTATGATAGAATTAAATGAAGCATCACTGAAGTGCTCTTCCTGTCTTTAAAACCAACACGGATTCACGTCTTTGCTGTCACGCAATGTTAGTCTAAATTCTATGAATTAATCCATATGATATATTTTGCTGCTCTTATAACCTTCAAAGGATAGAAAGCCCTATTAGCTATGCTCATAGTTTTCCTATGAAAATGAAATATCAGTGTAGTAAAACTCCATCTTCTTCTGGCACTAAACATTTTCGATGTTAAATAAAAGAAATCAGATATAAGTGTCTATTGGTCGGGTTGGGTAGAGCCTATCGAGCCTCCAACTTTCAAAACCAAGCCTAAGTACACTGGATAAAATTATATCATTTAGTAAATCTCGTACATAAATTTAAAATAAAAGCCGTTTAATTAATTTTTTTAAATTTTATTTTGAAATTAAAATTAGTAGAATATGAAAAGATTGAAACCACAATATAACTTTTCCCTTTCCTACCCATATATATATATATATATATATATATATACAATGAAAAGTTATAAATAATATCTTATAACTTTTCATTTTCCCTGCTATTTTAGATAAATTCACTCATTAGTAGAATATCAAAAGTTTTTTAAATTAAATTAACTAATTTTCTTTTTTTAAGTTTCTTTCTACAATTATTTAATAAAATATAAAATGATTGATAATAAATTTTTTTTATTTGGAAAAGAGGAATTTGAGCTCTACTATTTAGAGAAAGAGATTATTTCCTCTAACTACTATTTATGAAGACACAATTATATAATATATATGTGTGTGTGTGCCCGGGTATTGTATGCCTGTATGCGTATCTGTGAGGGAGTGTGTGTACGCGAGATAAGCAAATATTTATAATGTCCTCAACATTTAATATTTCTATTAATTAAGGTTTCATATATTAACCTATCGATTTTAGCAGGTTCTTGCAACATAATATAATTAAAGAAAAGTGAACGTTTTATGTTAATAGCAAACTTTCGTCATGCTTAACAAGAAATCTTCGTAAACCATATTTTTTAAAAGAGAAAACAATTTCTATTGTTTGGTGCAGTCAAACCATTGAACATAATCAAATGGAAGAAACTCAAATTCAAACCATTGACAAGATTTGGAAGAGAAGGTAAGGGAGTTCGAAGGATGAATGAGGGAATTCGAGTGTTTCGGCCACGAGTAGATGGAGAAAAATTTTTCAATGAAAGTTTAATATTAACTTTAACTTATGCAATGTGAGAAGATTTGGCATGTGGGGTAGCAGGGGGGCATGAACTTGAGGCAGAAGTTTCCATTCTTCATAAAACATATAGGAAATGTTACTTGCACCCTTACGTACCACCTAATCCCATCCTTACCTTAGGTTGCAATTTCAAGTTCCCAACACCACCAAAAATGTGAATACTAGTACTCTATTAAGTTTTCAACAACACCAAAATCAAGTTTTCAAATTTGATTCATTCTAATTCTCTGGTCTTGGATTCTGAAATATTGTTCTAAGACTTTAAAATCTGGAACTGGATTTTGTAATAAGAGAGGTTGTCGATGCAATGGGCCGTTCGGCAAGGAGGAAACATAGAGAAGTACTTGGTATTTCTCCACCGAGGTCTAGTTGAAAATACATTTATCTTTTTTTTTTGAATAAATAATAGTGTTAATTATCAAGTTACATTTAAATAAAAAGATAAGTACACTCCTTTGTTATTTATTATTTCTTCGTTTCATATTTTATTTATTATTTAATGCATTCATCTCAAAGTAAATATATAGTTGAATTAAAGTTGAGTGTAATAAATTTAAAATGTAATTGAATTATAATATAAATTACTTAAAAATATAATTTGATAGTATATCAAAGATTATTTTAAAATTATTTAACTCTCACAATTAACTAAAATTTCATTATTTTGTAATTAATAAAGTCTTGAGCGTAAAAGAAAAGAGAAGAGAAAAAACAAAAATAAATAATTAATAGAAGTTATATTTATCTTTTTATTTAAAATTAATTTTAATTCTCCACAAAATTACACTTTTCAGAGGACTGAGTGTATTAAAATATGAAAAAGTTTTTCGAAATGAATTAAATGGATTATTTTTATTTTTAAAAGTTTATATATTTTCAAATCCTTAATTAATAAAAAGAGAAAAATTTGAAATCAAAGGGCTTCTGCTAAAATTGAATTCTGAAAATTAAAGCAAATATTTGTCTTACTGGCGGCATGGATGGGCATTTCAGGTTGCGCAAAACCAAAATGAAAAGCCAGAGTGGCTTGAAGCTTTTCTGCAAAGAACTTTCTTTGATTCTTGCTCAGTTCATCCAATTCGGAGGAATGAGAAGAACAGGTATTGTATCAACTGCGACGCATCTGCCTGCCAATATTGCATGACTTGCACCACTCATCCCCATCACACGATTCTGAAAATCTATAGACATGTCTACAAGGATGTTGTATCGCTTTCTGCCATGGAGAAGTACATCGACTGTGCTGAAATTCAGGTACCATCAATTGCCTTCATTAATTACGGTCAAAATGGGAAATAATTCAATGTAATTTGATGGAGCTCACCATGTTTGGAGGCCGTACAATTAGTCTCCAGAGGGTCGTAAACTTTCTCATCCCAACACCATTTTAATTGATTTGAGTTGCTTAGACCTGTTCGTAGCTAATATATACTATTTGTCTGTCTCTACGGTCCTCCTCGTCGTGGGCTTTAGCCATATAAGTGCAACAAACGACTGGTTATAGCTTTGAATCCTCTTCCCCATTGCGGTCCAACATCAAAAAACGAGACATCATGTGACATCTGCAACAGAAGGTTAGCTGAACCAGATCTGTATCGCTACTGCTCTATTTCTTGCAAGGTACGTAGTTAGTTTGGGATTTTCAGGTCACTGCTTTCGGCTTTCACTGAATTTAAACTTTATCAGGTCATAGCATTTGAGAGGAAGTCAAGTGATTCAGCTCCTCCCTTTCTTTCCATCCAGTCCCCATACAAGGAGAAACGAAAGGAGCTACTGTTGAAAACTGAGCAACCAAAGCACAAAAGAAAGGGAATCCCTCAAAGGGCTCCTTTCTTTTAAACACTTGGGTATGCCCCTTATGCTAAGATTCTGTCAAGACATTAGAATTTTCTTACTATATCACTTCTTATTTCAGGTTTGTTTGGAACACTGACTTCTTTAATCGCCCATTAATCCTGCAATTTCCGGAGGACGTATTTCTGCCTTGTAAGAGTCAAACTCTCATACCGGCTCCCAACAACTTTTCCCTTCAAATCTTTTCTCCGTTGGAAGTTCAGATGGAATAACTCTCTCCTTCCTGCTCAGAATTTTTGTGGTTTTTTTTTTTTTTTGCAAGACAAAAATGGAGAAACGAAGATAAAGCATTCTCTTCAATCTGCTTCCGTCTTTTGTTTGGTGATAGTGTGATAATGTTGGGCAAACAAGGAACAGGCATGTACATAGAACCTTTGGAATATAATTATGATTACTCCCAAAAACCTAAAATGTAATACAATGGATAAATTGGGGTAATATGTTTTCTGCATTTCCAAGGTACAAAGGTTCTTCTCCTCTTATGAATTTGGATTCTTTATATGGAAATGGCTGGTCACAAATAAATTTTTGTTATATGACTATCACTTAGATGTAAAGTGTAAGGTCAATGTGTTTTTTGGGTTAGTTTAACGGGTAGGAAGGTAGGGACATGGGTTCTATTGTTGCAATGGACAAGTGCTCTTGAGGGGTTTTGTAAAAGTATACTCATTCGCTTTGTGCCCTAGGCCATTTATACATTTTTTCTTGAAAAGTAGGTCTTTTGTACATTTGACAGATGATTCTTTGGAAGGAGGGGGAAAATTCTTTCCCTCGTTGGTAATGAAAGAAGTCACTTTATTTTTGAAAAAAAAAAATTGATAGACATTTTTTATATTATCATATACAGAGATTATTAATAGAAAATACACTTTAAAAAAATTCTTGAATATTTCATATAGCTACACAAGAAGAGTTTATCCTTGATTGACTCCTCTCGAAAAGGTCACTATTTAACAAGGTATAAAATTAAGTGTGCACGCATATTCTCCTCAATTTTCCTCAAAACTTAATATAAGGGTATATTATTTAGGATACTTGCATGTTAAGTTAAGCTTGGTTAAGTTCTCTTTTACTTTATTTATATTCAAAGAAAGCTTAGGTTAGGTTACTTTCTTATTTATTTATTTTTATGAATTATAATAATCCCACATAGAAAAAGTAAGAAGACTTTCTTCTTAGGAATAGTTATATAAAGCCCTTTTGAGTTAATTCTTAGACACAATTGAAGTTGAGAATTAATAAAAAATATATTCTTTAATAAGCAAGAGTGCTTATTTTCTATAGGCTCTTTTCAAAAGAATAAGAGATTTTACTATCTTTGGTTTGGCCAACCAAAGTAGGATTTTGGCTATTATTCACCTTAGTGGGGTTTTCTAACCTTGCCAAGATTGGTGTTCACCTTAGTGGGGTTTCTAACCTCGCCACAATTGATGGTTTTCATAATGTCCAAGTGTTTTCACAGCCCTTCGACATCAATTTGGTATTAGAGTGGGAGGATCATTGTTTGTTGCGTAGTTTGAGTTCGTTGTCGAGTTTCAACTTTCCTTGTTAAGGTAATTTTATTTGTTTATAGTTTTATAGTTCTGTCTTAATTTTTTCCTACATCACCACATCGTCATCACCATATCATCGCCATATCACCACTACCATAATTGCTGTAACACCCCCACTTTTTGGTGTAAATTAAGTTAATTGAGAGTGAATTATGAAATACATGGTACTTTGAGGATTTCAATGATGTGCTTTGCACGCCAAGTGTTTGAAAGTGTATATGTTGACAATTTGGCAAATTTTAAGGAGATATGTGACAAATCCCATAGTTTGAGATTTTGATCTAAGTTTGATGTTATGTCTGTAAATTTATGTGCATGGGATTAAGTTAAATGAATGATTTCAGGTGTGATATTAATAGGGAATGACTTTAGGATGTTAAACTTGGATTTTTGAAAGTTTTGGAAGCTTAAAACTACCTATAAGGGAAGATGTATCGATACATCCCCTCATGTATCAATACATTGTTAGCAAGATGAAAAATAAAGACCTCTAAAAGATTTTCTATCAATACATTCAAGAATGTATTGATAAATTTGACTAAAGATGAACATGTATCAATACATTACCTTAATGTTTCGATACATTTGAAATAAAGGGTACCCAAGGAAAAAAAGTATCAATACATTTCCCTCATGTATCGATACATGGTTGGGCAATGAACATTCTGTCTAAATTGTATCAATACATTGCCTCAATGTCTCAATAAATTTACTTGAAATTAAAGTAGATGTACCAATACATTGCCAATGTATCGATACATCACTAAGCAAAGGCAAAAATAAAAGGAGGTTCATGTGCATTTTTTTCCATTTACCAAAAACTACTAAACTCTTTCTCTCGCTACCATCTTCAAACCCCAAGGCCCCAAACAAATTCTTGGAGCTATTTAGAGTTAATTTGAGCTTGGGAAACACCTTTAGAGGTAAGATTAAACATATTTACTGATTCTTTCTCAATTTAATTGACTAGATTCTAAGAAATCTACGTTTTTCAGCTTTGGTGAATCTCCCTCGATTTAAGTAGAATTTGGAGCCAAGATTCATGCAGTCTAAATTCTAAGGTATGGGTTCTGATCATTAATGAAGAGTTTGAGCTTAATTAGTTGGATGGCTAAGATTTTGTTAATTGTGAAAATATTGGCATTTTTCGAAAGCCAAGATTTAATTAGCAATGGGATGTTTGATGTGTTCTAAGGAGGAAATGAAGTAATTAGATGTGTTAGTGAGCTAGAGGATGATTAAAATCTAAAGTTGAGCTCAGTGGTGGGATTACCTTCAATTGTCACTGTGTGTAGGTTTGAATTAAAATGCATGTGATGCATGATGCGTTGATGAAAACATCGCCATGGTATTAGAATGTGTGTGTGTGTATATATATATATATATATATATGATTGCCTAGATGTAAGTGCTTAGGCTAAAGAATCAAACCGTGGAATAGGTGTTTGTGTGCTATGATGTGAGCCACATAGGTGGCCTATGTGTGTATACTTAGATTCGGATGTCTAGAAGCTATAATGAACCCTAATAGTATATTTCCCTAGGCAAAGGATATGTTAAAAGAAATTGATCCAGTGATGCCTTGCAGATTTAGAGGCACTTAGAACCTAGTCAAGCTTAAAGATGAATGAAGCTTGATAAATGTGAATTAAGGTTCAATAAGGAAAATGTTAATGATAAAGGCATTATGGCCTTATTGGAAGATATGTGTTTCCATTTAAAGGATGAATTCTGGATGTTGATTTGATTTATGGATGAATGGAGTTCCAATCCACTATGACTATGTGTATGCCTACAAGGATGGTGGCAAGCAAGAATAGTGCTATTAGTCCCGCTTGTGATTCCCGCCTTAATGCTTTGATGCTACTCATTTGAGAATACTTTGAGTGATGCCGACCATTGGGAGATTACTCTAATCAATGACTTTGATTCTCTACTAGTTTCTTTGGCACTGTGTGTGATTTGTTCTCTACCCATTGCTTCGGCTTGCACTTAATCTATTCTCTGCTAATGGCTTTGCCTTGAGCATGATTTGATTCTCTGTCAATTGGGCACTAAGCATGATTTGATTGTGGCTAAGGAAGGACCACTTATTGATTTAATTTGTATATGACATGAGATTGCCATGGAAAGGCTTAGAAAAATACGAGATGGACTTCATGTGATCCTTCGACAACTAAGGTGTGTTGTGGAGAATGATTTGAATAACTTGGATTGGCTTCGAGGGTAAGCCTGATGATATGTGTGATGATCTTTGGAGATATTGAGGATGATGGTATGCCCTCACATTGGAGATTTCATGGATAATAATATGCCCTATGTTTGGAAATGTTTGTTGGATTATGTGGTTGCACTGAGAATGCAATATTTATTATATGGTATATATGTATATGATTTTCTTTATCTTGACCACTCATTGAGTATTATAGTAGTTACCCATTTGTGTACCATCTGCAAATAAATAGATCATATAGGTGCGTGGCAAGGGTTGTTTATAGACAAACTAGTTTTGGTATTCGTTAGGTCTGCGTTTTGATGTTTTCACTCCATTGAGTCTGTCACAAGCAACTCATAAGGCATGATGCTACTTAAATCAAAAATAGTAGCTCCATCGATGAAGATAATAATGCTAATCCTTTCCATCAGAAATTGTCTTCTAATGAAGAAATGCCTATACGTTGTCTAAGAATTGTTGCTAATAAAGATTTAGGAATCAAGGTAGACATTCATGAGTTTGAAAGAATGCATTACCTTGATGATTTTCTTGACAAGCTCTATATACTGCAAAGAGTTTTTGAGCTCAGAGATATTCTTGATGAAAAACGTATGAAGCTAGCTGTAATTATATTGAAGAAGCCCACCTTTCTCTGATGGGAAAATCTCAAAAGCCAATGAGAAAAAGAAAGTCATAACAAGATCAGAATATGGGATAAGATGCATCGAGAACTCAAGCGTAAGTTCCTTTCTCAGCATTATCGATAAGAAATTTTTATAAAATTTCATAACTTGAGATAGAGACCAATATCGATGGAAAAATATACAGTGGAGTTCGAGCAACTTCACATGTAGTGCAATGTCCAGGAACTAGAAGAGCAAACTATAGCTCATTATCTTAGAGGTCTCAATGTTGAAATTGCAGATGTTGTTCAACTACAACCATATTGGAACTTAAATGATGCCATCAGATTAGCATTAAAGGTTTAGAAACAATGATCACAGAAAGGCTTAGTGAGTTAATCTAGACAAAAAAATTCTACCTTAAACAATGGGAGACAAAGTTTGGTAACCATTCCACCTCCAAAGGTAAACTCTTCCAAAACTGCAAGCAATAACAATAAACAAACTACTTGTACTCGTACTTCTCATGTCAACTAAAAGTGCTTGAAATATCAAGGATATTGGCATATTTTTTTTGATTGTCCAAACTGAAGAATTATCTCTTTGGTAGAAGAAGAAGTTATGGAATAACCTATCATGGAAGAAGTAAAGGATGAACTAAAAATATTCAATGAAGATGAGACAGAAGACATTCCTGTTAACCATGGAGAAACTTTTGTTGTTTGTTGTAACCTCAACATTGTTTTGAACATTGAAGATGAAAGTTGGATTTCCCACAACATCATTTATACAAGGTGCACATCCCAAAGGAAGGTTGGCAATGTCATTATTGATAATGGGAGCTATGAGAACGTTGATGCCAACTACATGGTGGAAAAGTTGAACCTTCCAACTAGGGTACACTGTTGTCCTTCCAAGCTACAATGGCTAAGAAAAGGAAATGAAGTTAAGGTAACTAAACGTTGTTGTGTCAATTCTCTATTGAAAATAAGTATCAAGATGAAGTTTGGTATGATGTTATCCCAATGGACACATGCCACTTGTTACTGGAACACCCATGGCAATATGATTGTCGAGCTCACCATGACGGATACCAACATACTTATTCTTTCATCAAGGATAAAGTGAAAATTATGTTGACTCCATTTAAGCCAAAAGATCGTCTAAAGAGACAAGAGGAAGATAAAGTACTCATCACTGTGTCTGGCCTAAACAACGCTTATTGTGAGTCAAGCTTTTTATACCTCTTATTAGTTTGTGAGTAGAATGAAGTATCTTCATCCTTATCTAAGGATGTCAAGCCCATAATTAGGAGTTCCGTGATGTTTTGTTATCATCAAATGCACATGGAGTCAACATTCTCTCTCTTATTTTTTATGATAATAAAACAATCCTAGATCAAGAGTGCAATGTCTGTGTTCAATATGAATCTTTCAAATCTTTATGCAGAATGAGTTGCTCTCCTTTAGTTAATATATCTAGTTTTCTTTAAAGATTTCAATAAAATATTTATAACATCCACAGTAGATAAACAAGATATGCAATATCCACAATAGCTAAGCAAGATATATTGAATATCCATAATAATTGGCACATAATATTCAGCAAAACCATAACTACGTATCACACATAAAAATTAAACACGAAGACCTATCAACTATATTTAACTTAGTCTTTCTTCTCTCTTTTTTTATTATCATTAAAAATGATATTCAAAACTTCTCCTTAATGAGTGCATCTAAATTTTCCTTTAATCTTTAAATCAGACTTTAATGAATGAGAATTATAAGCACTTATACACCTAAGTCATACAAGCTCATAGATATAATTCAATAACTTCAAGAGTAAAGCTTGTGTCTATGTAGGAACAATCTTATGCGAGTTAAATCATTTTAAGAGCTTGTCAGGGATCACTCAAATAATGTTCAAGCAAATTTGATTCTTTTGTCATAATCAAAATTATAATAATTTTAAAGCTACCAATCTCCCCCTTTTTGATATGACAAAACTATGAGCATAATTTGCATTTGAAATTATTTTAAAATCTCCCCTTCAACATATGCATAAAATTAAATTTGCTCATAAACCTTCTCCCCATTTTTGTTATATCAAAATAGTTAAGAAGAGTGAGCATTAAACACTTACGCTCAAGAAATAATGGTTAGTAAAATCC
>NW_018397273.1:3067367-3068995 GCF_002168275.2 Theobroma umbraticum
TAAGCATTAAGACCATGAATATGTAACAATAACATCACCAAGTCATTATATATCTGCACTTAATATCATTAACCAAGTCATTAAGAAATATACCCATTAAGCATATTCAAGTATTAATTCATAAGATGGCACAATGTATTATCGTTCTGTAAGCAAATGGGACATAAATATTTATGAAGTTGCAAGTAAAGATTAAGCATAAAGTGTTCAATTAAGCACATAAGGCCATATTTACCAAGTGTTAAAGCTCAATATACCAATTGATAGATATAAGTAAAATTTTCCCCTTTGTAAAAGCACAATATCAATTATGAGAGATGGAATCATTTCACAACTCATTATATCAATTGGTAAAGCACTAGTAAAGACTTCCCTTATCAAAGCACTAGTAAAGACTTCCCTTATCATTAAGCATTCCAAGCATATCTACTTGAAGGCTTAAAACATTAAAGAAAGATATGATCAATTAAAGCTCGAGCGAGAAAAGACAATTATAAAGCTTGATGCTAATTTTAAAGCTTGATTCTAATTGTGAAAACTTAAGAGTTTATACCAATTATGCATTTCAACAATGAAGTTTAAGTGAGAAGCAATATACAACACAATATTTATTTTGGTGTTTAGAAAGATGTTACCGGTAGCAAAGAACACCTAATGTTGAATTCTCACCAAACCTTGTTGTTGTAGATCTTACTTATGATATCAATGACAATGACTGACTCCCCCTTAAGAAACAATAAGCTTAACACAAATTGTTAGAGATCCTTAACAGATCAAGTATTAGGAGAGAAATCATAAGCCTAGAATAAATAAGCATTTAAATAGATATTCAAGTTATTTCCCTAATACTTAAGTATTTATGGAACAAAAAGAGTATGAGTATTTGAATAAATATGCATCAAACATTCATATTTCAAGAAATATTTACAAAGTAGTTCTTAGGCATGTCTAAGGTATTATTAGTCTTCAAGCATCATGTTCAATTATTATCAAGTAATATCAATCATCATCAGGCATTCATTATTTATTCTCAATATCAATCAACCAAGTAGTATCAATCAAGCATTTCTAGGAAATTCCCTAATTCATGTATAAAAATAACAACTCAAGGAGAAATTAAAAAATATAATCATTAAGCATTTTTAGCCAGTGTTCTTCCAAATCATTCTCAATCGGTCATTCATCCAAGTCATTTTGAAACAAGCATTACAAGATGTATTCTCAAAATTATATATGACATTGTCAATTCAACGTAACATAACTTGGCATGTTTTCCAAAGCTTCAGCAAAAAGGATATTAATGTGGAGCTTCCTCTCAAACTGTTTATCAAGCTTTTACTTTTTCAACCTTTGTGGGAATAATGGTGGAGGATAATTTGTTTGAGAGTTCACTTAATTTTTAGCTTGCCCAGTATCTGTCTTTTCTACTTCAACTTCTTTCTCAATAATTACCTTGTCATTATCTACATGTTCCTTTAAAGATGCAATTGATTTTTCACTCACCCCTTCAACTTCTTTTCCATTTCTAAGGGCAATTGCATTACAATGTTCCTTGCCTTTGGGATTAACTTGTGTATCACTTTGTAAGGCACCTTGGGGGTCTACTATTGATGGAGTTTGCAAGCTGT